>NW_027419087.1:0-97257 GCF_009905375.1 Apium graveolens
ACTTTGTGTGATGTTCTGATTTGCTTTTCTAGTTGACAACCAGTACATTTTCTTTTTAACAACTTCAATTTTGGTAATCCTGAACTAGTATTTTATTGATAGCTTGCTAGTAATTCATGTGTGCATGTCCAAGTCTTTTTGCAAAATTTCTACTTTATCAATTGCTTCTAAACAACATGATTGTTCCTGTTCTTCAAATCCAATACATAAATAAAATTCTATACTAGCAACTAGAGGAATTTTATTAGAACCCACAAGTATAATACACTCATGTTGACCAAATCTAATTTATGACCATCATTAAATAATTGACTTATTAAGAATTTGTAAGATCTTAAAGACACAATACATTACTAATTTTTTCCTTTTCCAAGAATAGAAAGTCTTGTTATCATCAATTAGGCACTTCCACCCTTCTTCATCTTTAGACTAAAAAACTGAGATTTGTCTCCACTCATGTGCATTGTTGCACCACCATCCAAAATCCATTAATTTGACTTTAATTTGGCCATGAGACAAACCTACAAACAAATAAAGATAACTAAACATTTTGGTACCCATTTAGCTTGGGTCCAGCATGGTTAGTAGATAGAACATATAAAACATTCAAATCATATTTTTTTAGCCTAATTTTAAATATTTGGGAGTCTGATTCTTTGTTTGCCGGTCTTGTCAGCTTGCCATTTTGGTTTAACAGCTTGCTCCGGTGAGCTTTCTGTCTATTCCATCTTTTTGACACTGCCCGTTTAACTTTGTATTGCTTAGCTAGATGACCTTTTTTCCCACCTGTGTTGCAACCTTTCCTGGGCAGAACATAGTCACTTAAAATCCCATTTTTGCCTTCATACTTCAGAGAATGATCCTTTGATGTAGATGCCATTCCAAGACCACCTTTATCCAAAGGAACTCGAGTTTGTTGGATCATAGATTTGAGTACTTCTTTTCCTTGAACAAACTTTCCCCTTTATTTTTGAAGATTCTTGATTTCATCTTCCAGTTCCTTGATCTTCTTAGCTTGTTCTTCTTAGCTTGTTCTTCCTTGAGTTCTTTGTTCATTCCTACTCATAATTTGTTGGTTGTTTTTTTAAGTTGAGCAATCTGTTCCTTGAGATTTTTTATCCAACATTTGATTTGGAATCCATTAGATCTGAAATGAAAATTCAAAGATGAATATTTTCTTATTCTAGCTCATAATTCTCATTCTTTAAATTTATAAGCTCAATCATTGATTGGAATAGCTTTATCCTGCCATGGCTAGTTCATCTAAAGAAAAAATATAATTATACTTTAGAACTAATAGAAGTTTACCTTGCTACTTGAGTCTAATCCATTGTAATCAGTTTCACATGATTTTTCAAGTCCTTACATAATCTAAGTTAACCATCTCTCCACTCGCTCGTCATAATTTGGAATCTTAATCATCACTTCAAGTCAGAAGTGCTTTAGATTTTCTCTTGTCTCTGAAATCAGATTCATGTTTAGGCCGTTTTAACTTATTTTTCAGCTTGTAGCAATCTCTTTTGAAGTAAATTTTGTTTCCGCATTCATGACATTTGTCTGCTTTGAATCTTTCTTTGCACCAAAAGCTTTTCCTTTGTCTCTCCTCATTTTGTTCTTCTTTTCAATCAGTTTCTTGATTTTCCTGGACATGAGAGTCATTTCTTCATCTGACTCTTAGCCCTCATCTGATTTCAGCTTGTTAACACACGAGTGCAAATATAAATTATTATTTTCTCAGTTGGTAGTTTGACACCGTTCAGATTTGATGGCTTCAATTCTTTACTAAATTTTTCCACGTCAGCAAAGATAGTTAGATGATCCATTATATTAGAATTTGTAGCAGATTCCAAAATTGTAGTCTGGATTGATAGATAAAAGGAACCGAGCTAAATACTATCATGTTGATCTCCTCTTGTGAAATCTTCTTTCCCAATATTTGTAAACCATTTATTGTATTCTGGAACCTTACTTAAGCTTCCTTGTAGTTTCACCGTCTTCAAGCTTGAAGTTTCCAAGATCATTCAATAGAGCACTAAGTTTAACTTTCCTCAATGCTTTTAATCCTTCATGGTATGTTTCAAGAGCATTTCAAATCACCTTGACAGTCTTGAAAGATGATAATTTATCATATTCAGCTTGATTTGGACCCATAATAAGCATGCTTCTAGCTTTCCATTGTATCCAATCTTTAATAGCTCGTCAGTAGTAAGTACATCAACATCTTTGACTCTCCCTTTGTCATCTTTAAACTCATATGGTCCTTTCTGAACTACTCTTAGAACAAGTGGATCCCTTTATCGATTTCTTCGTCTTCCTCTTCTTCTTTATTTAAATATTCAATCATTTCTTGAGGATCCATTAGGCTTATAGTATGAATAAATCATAACAATGAGAAGAGATTTGGGAGAGATTTTCAGTGATGATTCAGACTTCTTAAAAAAAAGCTTTTAAATATCGAGCGGTTATGAAATATATTTGTGTATGTGACCGTTAGGAATAGAAAATATAATAAAAAGAAATGGAGAGGATGTTGAGGAGGGCTGTTGGTATTGTCTGCAATCTTTATACAGACAAACTTATGTAAAGTGTTTGAGATATAAAACTGAGAAAAGAAAGTTGCGTTGTTGTATTACTAAAAGAAACTGTAATACATAAATAATAGAAACCAACCAGGAAGGTGGTGCAGAAAAAAAATGAAAACATTCCTACTATTACTCCAGTACTGCTACTAATTCAAACGCTTCCTAAAACTACTCAACTACGTGCATGACTAAGTCACAAGACTATATCTGATAAATCTATCTATTATTTATTCAGTAATTAAAATAAAACAAGCCCAGCAGTCTTGATAGCCCAACAGTCTTGATTAAAAGCCCAACATTCACCTCCTTAATCAAAGACTTTTCTTGACTAAATCTTTAACTCCCAGTAACGCTCTCATCTGCTCGAACTTCACCTTCGACATGGCTTTGGTTAAAATATCAGCCTTCTGCTCCTCTGTTCAAACATGCTTCAGGATCACTTCTCCACGCTCAACACAATCTCTAATAAAGTGGTAACGAATATCAATATGTTTGTTGCATCCATGAAATACTGGATTCTTTGACAGATCAATTGCAGATTTATTGTCAACGTACAGTTCCATAGGTCCAATGTATGCATCCGAGATTTGATTTAGAAATTTACGCAACCATATGCCTTGACATGCTGCAGCAGTTGCAGCCATAAACTCGGCTTCACACGAAGATAAAGCTACGCATTTTTGTTTCTGTGACACCCAGGATATTAAACATTCATTCAGATAAAATGCTAACCCACCTGTGCTCCTTCTGTCATCCAAGTTGCCAGCTAAATCACTGTCCGAAAATCCTGCTAACAGGTAATTCCCTTTACCTCTCAAGTAAACCAGTCCGAAGTCCAAAGTTCCACGTACGTATCGCATTATACACTTCACTGCATTCAAGTGGAGGACAGTGGGTCTTTCCATGTATCTGCTAACAACACCAACTGAAAATGAAATATCCGGGTATGTGTGCACCAAATATCTCAGACTACCCACAAGGCTTTTATAATCAGTTGGGTTCACAGCCTTTCCTGTCTCGTCCTTGTGCAACTGGATTTTAGGCTCCATAGGATATTTCACAGAGTTACACTCAGATATCCCAGCTTCTCCAATAATTTTCTCGCATACGCAGCCTGCTTCAGTTCTATGTAGTCCTTTCCTTGCTTGACCTCAATACCCAGGTAGTATGACAACTTGCCTAAATCAGACATGTCAAACTCTTTAGCCATCTGCTCTTTAATTTTCCTATATTCGACAGCCTTGTCCCAGTAATTATTAAATCATCCACGTAGACACCCACTATCAGAGACTCATATCCTTCTCTATGTGTATAAACCGCATGCTCGTGTTGACATTTAGTAAACCCCAGTCCTTCAAGACATCTCCTTAAGCGAGCATACTATGCCCTTGGCGCCTGACACAGTCCGTAGAGAGCTTTCATAAGCCTGTACACTTTATGTTCCTCACCAGTTTTTTCGAGACCTTCAGGCTGAAAAACATATACCTCATCTTGCAAATCGCCATTGAGGAAGGCGGATTTTACATCTAAATGATGGACTTCCCATCCATTTTTAGCTGCAAGAGCCAAGATCAACCGGACTGTCTCCAACCGAGTAACCGGGGCAAAAACTTCTTCATAGTCAACCCCTTGTTTTTGTACATAACCTTTTGCTACGAGACGGGATTTGTACTTAATGACTTCTCCTTCAGTATTTTTCTATACTTTGAAAACCCACTTTAGCCCAATCGTCCTTTTTCCAACTGGTAGTTCTGTTAGCCTCCAAGTCTGATTTTTTTTCTATCGATTCTATCTCTTGATTCATTGCAATTTTCCACTCCTTTTCCTTGGCTACTTCATGGTAGTTTGAGGGCTCTTCCACACTTAGCAGAAGTAAATCATCAGGTAATTCTATCTCTTCTGTTTCATCATAAATTTCTCCCAACAACCTGAATCTTCTCGGTTCAATGCTTTGTGATGAATCTGCTGCTCTGCTTGTTTGTTCAGCTGACTGTGAGGACTCTAACAGTCGAGAATTCTCAGGAGTATATGGAGTCGACTGAAATGAAGGTGACTGGGACTCCAGCTCAAGCTCACTAGTTTCTGTCACCCCTGTGCTAATATTGATCACAGAAAATGTAGGTGCTACAACACCCTTACCCATCTCTGTGTCATTCCATGGCCATCCTTTCGATTTCTCAAATATGACATCCCTGCTTACATGGATTCTCCCTTATTTTGGATCAAATAAACGATATGCCTTGGACCCTGGTTCTTTACTGAGGTTCACAACCGGCTTACTCCGGTCATCCAACTTCTTAACATAAACAGCAGAAATTTTCATATGTGACATACACCCAAAATTTTTAACATGATCAATGTTTGGTTTGTTACCTGACCAAGCCTCGTAGGGTTTTTTTCCAGTGAGAGCTCTAGTGGGTAGTCGGTTCAACAAGTAAACAGCATGCCTTACTCCTTCACCCCAAAATTTTGATGGCATTTCCCTTTCTTTCAACAAGCTTCTTGCCATCTCAACCACGGTTCTATTCCGACGTTCAACCACCCCATTTTGCTGCGGGGAATATGGTGCCGTGAGATGTCTCATAATGCCTGCTTCATCACAAAATTCATTAAATTTTGCTGAGCAAAACTCCCCACCTCTGTCTGTCCTCAAGATTTTTATTTTTTATTCACGACCATTTTCAACCAGAGCTTTAAACTTTCTAAAAGAATCCAGAGTCTCATCCTTTGTTTTCAACATGTACACCCACATAACTCTACTGAAATCATCAACTAGCAGCATGAAGTAGTGACAAGCCACCTGGTGTTGGCGGTGAAATGGGACCACACAAGTCACCATGGATGAGCTCCAGAATTTTGCTTGCAGTGAACGTCGTTTTTGAAGGAAATGATTTTCTGGTCTGTTTAGATACCAGACAACCCTGGCACACATCTTTTGGTTGTACCATTTTTGGCAAACCATACACCATATCATTTTCTGACATAATTGACATAGCCTTAAAATTAACGTGGCCCAGTCTGGTGTGCCATAACCGAGTTGTTTCCTCAGCTCTTGACAACAAGCAAACACCTCCTGTATCCTCAATAATTATTTTATAGAGTCTGTTTGGAGATCGACGTACCTTCATCACCAGCTTTCCAGACGTGTCATAAACCCACAAGAATTCAGCTTTCATAATTACTTTGTTCCCCTCTTCTGACAGTTGACCCAAAGATATGATATTACTACAAAGAGTTGGGATAAAATATACCTCTTACAACAACCTCTGTACTCCATTCTTGCATTTCAAAACTATCGATCCCTTTCCCTTTATGCTGACTGTTGATCCATCTCTGAAATGAACCTTCCCAGCTACATTTCCATCTAGTTCCTTGAATTTAGATCGATCCCCAGTCATATGGTTGCTTGCCCCGTTATCAAGATACCACAAGTTGCTCTGTATTTTTCTGTCACCATCTGCACTTAGCTTAGGAATAACTCCTCCCTCGTTTAGTAAGACAAGCTCACCGTCACTTGTATTCTTTTTAGACAACATAAGTGTTGGCTCGTCATCAACTATCTGTGTCAAATTTGCCTCTTATTTTTTCTCTTTTTCTCGCCTTGGTTTTCTGCATTCTGATGCGTAATGACCGTAAATGCCACAATTATAGCATTTCAGCTTACTCCTATCACGTCTTGAGCCATTTTCACGACCTCCATCTTTGGCTTGGCCCTGTTTTCCTTTGTCTGTACTGTGGCTTTTGGCAAAACCTTTTCCTTTACCACGACTCCCACCTCCAGAATGATACTTTTCAAGGCCACCCTTATTCGATCTTTTCTGCCACTCCTGCTGAGTTAACAGAAGTCGACCTCCAGTGCTTTCTGCCTGTCCACGCAACCTTTCATCATGGGCCTTCAGTCGACCCACCACCTCATCTACCGTCATCTCTTCCATATTTCCAAATTGCTCTATGGTTGAAGCAATCTGCAAATATCTTGAAGGAACTACACGAAGCAATTTCTTCACGACGTTGGATTCCTCCATCTTTTCTCCTAGAACACGGATATTTGTTACTATACCATACAACTTCATACACAAGTCGTCAAGCTGGTCTGTTTCCCTCATGCTCATCGTCTCAAACTCCGTCTTTAACGTCTGTACTTTCGCCTTTTGTACACGGTCAGCGCCTATGCACATTGTCTTGATCGCATCCCAGGCCTCCTTGGCGGATGTCTTTTCAACAATGGATAGCAATACCTCCTCTGGTATGCTCTGGTAGATAGTAGCTAATGCTATTTTATCCATCCTTGCTTCTACAGCTACCTTTGGGTCATCTGGGTCTATAGCATCCCACACTCCTTGTGCTTGCATATAGACTTTAGCTTCAGTGACCATGACGTGTAGTTGTTCTTCTCCAACATAGGATAACTCAAACCAATAGTGCCTTCTTTGTGCTTCTGCGTGTCCATTACAACTGATGTCTTAGGCATGTACTTGGGCATCCACTGGTTTTATCAAGCTCTGATAGCAAAATATTATCTACAATCTTTATACAGACAGACTTATGTAAAGTGTTTGAGATATAAAACTGAGAAAAGAAAGTTGCGTTGTTGTATTACTAAAAGAAACTGCAATACATAAATAATAGAAACCAACCAGGAAGGTGGTGCAGAAAAAAACTGAAAAAATTCCTACTATTACTCCAGTACTGCTACTAATTCAAACGCTTCCTAAAACTACTCAACTACGTGTATGATTAACTCACAAGACTATATCTGATAAATCTATCTATTATTTATTCAGCAATTAAAATAAAACAAGCCCAGCAGTCTTGATAGCCCAACAGTCTTGATTAAAAGCCCAACAGTTGGGGGCCAAATATTATCATAAGAGCCCCTTAAGTAGAAGTTTTTAAAAGGAGCCTTGCAAGTAGCTCTTATATTTCCTAATAGCGATAGTCTGCATGGACATTTAATACTTTTCTTTTGGTTTTCTCCTAATAGTTGTATGTGCTTGGTGATAAAAGACATAATTTGATTGAGTAATAATTATTCGGGTGAAAAATTATTATCATAATTGATTTGGATAATAATTATATTTAGAAAATTATTATGAATGTTATGTGTTTGTCACAAAGTTGGAGATTGGACATCAAGAAAGGAAGTTTGTATAATAAGTATGGGAAGAATTTTAGAACAAGTATGCTATGTTTGGTGGGTAAGTTATGGGTGGGTGTATATATTACCATTTAAGTTTGATGGGTATATATACATTATCATATGTTTAACTTTAGTCACATCACTCTAATTTATGTACTATCGGATTGCTTGAGATGTATGTACATCCATTTCTCTTTAATATTGATTTTTCTGTCGGGGTTACACTGGCCTCTTAAATATAAAAACAAAAACGGTTTTTGTCAACATTCTCCTTTGGTTCCACTGTATTTTACTTTTTCATTTTGAATTTTAAAGGTAGTTGGTAATTCATTTGCTTTATACTACATTATATCAAAAACTCCAATGTTTTGTGATAATATTTTCATAGAGGTTATCAAAGTCCACTTGGTTAAGTTCTAATGAGAAGCATCTAAATTTGAAATGAGCAATTCATGAGCTATCCATATTTTATTTATATATTGGCACATACAATAAGAACATTATTTTAGCATTTATTTTGAAAGGTTATAAGATGCCGACATTCATGTGCACAAAGAGAAAATTTACATGGTTTATAAATGGTTAAAGGAGAAAATGAAAATAAATTTAGGTAGGTGCTATCCAAAGAATATCATTGGGAAAGATTTATTTGGATTACTTTTAAAATATAGTGATTAGATTTATATTTGTTTAAAGTTATTATTTTTAATGTATAGTTCTTTTGACTATTTACTTATATTTAGATGTACACAATGCGGGAGCTCTTCAAAAACAGTCTCCTGATTCTCCCGCTTCAACAAAGCCTCGGGGATTAGAGTAAGGCTGTCCACCATTAAAATAAGACACAACATTAAAATATATCTACCACCAAATTTAGTAAATTACAAAAATATCTAGAAAATATTAAATCAAGGCAAAAGAAACAAATTTAAAGTACAAAAGATTTTATTTTATAAATCTAGTAAAATCTAGAATCTTCAATTTTATTTTATAAATAGATAGTCCTTGGCCTATCACTATCTCATCCCTCCTCACATTTTCTTCTCCCCTCTTCTCCTAAGCAACTCAATATACATTTTAGTAAAAATTAAAAGTAACTATAGTTTTTGTAGTTTTGAATAATCTTATTAAGATAGTATAGGAGATGTATCAGTTTTTATTTTTTTCTAGAATTTCATCTCCACTATCACAATTTTGATTTTGTATGAGCCAGATGGTAAGTCACATTTATATATGTATGTATACTATGATCACTTACAATTAATTCTTTGTCTAGTCATAACTTTTGAGATTTGTTTTTTCAAGATATCTTTCCTGGAATCACAAAAAAGTTGTGTTTTCATTTCTGTTTTGATACTAAATTCAATAGTTTTTCACAATTAGAGCTACTTAGATCTTAACTAATTTTGATTTCAGATTTGAGCTAAGTTTTTCATTAATTTTGGTTTTCATCAAATTTCACCCATGTACAACCAAATCAAGATATATAAATTCTTATTTTTGGTTCATTATTTGTTCTTTTTTTAGATCTAAATATGAGAACTCAAAATTTTAATTGTCATCCATGTCCATATAAACTATTAAAATCTATTTATTGAAGATTCTACGCATATATTATCAATTTGATTTTAAATACTCTAATCCAAAATACTCATATTACTTGTTTTATCATGTACAGTAAACAATGAAGAAATTGCTCCACAATTAAGAGGTATTATTCTTTTATATTTATCAAATTCATAGAAAATAATTATTAATTATTTATTTAATTATCACATTCCATGTAATAGTCATTTGTATTTGTTACTTACACTTGATTCAAAAGATTATTGGATGACAAATTATTTATTCTTGATTTGAAGGTGAAACTCTCAACACACCTGGGATTATGGTTGAACATAGGCAAGTAGTTTGTTTTTATTGCACATCCTTCTTTTACTTGCTGACATGATCACTCATGAATACTTTATAATATTATTTTTTATTGCCCTTCTTCATGATGCAGATATATTCTCTACTGAATTTTGAACCAATTCCCATTAACACAGCTTTTGAAAAGGGAGGGTCTCTTCTACGAAAATTGGAAATGTTAGATTATGTATGCCGATCCAATCATATATGATATTTGCAATTCAATCATGTCAATTGTATTAATAGCATGTAGCATAATAGTTTCATCAATTTTTAAAATTCTATGTTGTCAATTTGCATTATCTTTATCCATATGTCTTGTACCTCCTCATGTACAATTTTTGTAATAAATTGAAAAATAATCTTTTAATCTTTTACTTGATTGGTTGATTTTGATTTATTTGAATGTATATTCCTCTCTCTATATAGGTATATCCTATAGGTATATCACGGTTTACTAATTAGTTTTATTATTTAGAATAAAACAAAATAGACAACTAAAAAGCAAAAAAGGTCCTTAAAAATAATATTATCAGTTTGAGTAGTGCTAGAGGTTTCATATTTTATAATAAAATTTGGTTCCAAATTACATGACATGGTGAGTTGAGATGATATTACTGGTGAGATTTTTGTGAATGGAGGAGGTCCATTTTGGTTACCAATCTGTTACGTGTATCATTATTCTTATCACTTTATTACAAATTGTCACTTATAATGCTTAACACTTGTGCCGTTTTATATTTTTATCTTTTTGTATTATGTACTCAATTATATTTTTGACATTTCTAACTTTTCAAATTTGTATAGTGTCAGCAACATGACAAATTATTACACCCAATATCATTCACTACATTTAAGTGCTTCAAATCACAACCACATACTATCACCTTAAAAATAACTAATTATTATGTTATTATATTTTATTGGTTGTCAGCCATGGTGAGGGGTACAATATTTCCATTATGACATAACAACACATGAATGGTCTGTGTTAGCTGCAAGAACTAGGTGGTATACAAAACTACCACTCCTCACACATGTTGATCCTTCAAACTCCAAATGAATTGGATGAGTTTGTTTGTTCATGTATTACACTTGAAAATGTGGCGTCATGAGCTCGTCATAACCCTAAGAACTCCTCATAATTTTCTCATTATAATAAAAGTTGAGATAGTTTGGGGATATGGATGGAGGTCACCCCAACTTTTTAAGATTCTTTTAGATGAAAAATTTATTCAATAAATTTTTCTTGCCAGACAAGTTAACCCGTCTTATTGCCTTTATTTCTAGTGCAAAATTCTGGTTTGTAGTTGAGTAACACCAACTTTATGTTAGGTTAATCTTTTCAAACAAGTTGTCAAGTCCATTCCCCAAAACAAATTACACTAGAATCATTCGGTCTTCAATGTTGATAGTAGTTTCAAATATTCTCAACCTCTTATTACCAATGATGCTTGAATATATTAAAGAACATTTTTCACTATTGGAATGCAAATTTCTTCATTGCAACTAAGACACTATAAATGAACCGAGCTGTTCCTGAGCAGTTTAAACTCGGCTCGTTAAATTAAAACTCGGTTTGGCTTAGCTCGTAAGAGCTCCAGCTCGAACAACAAAGAGTGTTATTTAAGCATAACGAGTTCGAGCCGAACTCTAGCATGTTCGACTCGAGTTCGGCTCGAAAGCGGTTTCAAATTGATAAATTGGTTCAAAATTGAATAATTCGTTTGATAAGCTCTAGTTCTACTCGGTTTACTAATGAGCTCCAGCCCGAATACAACTTTTATGTGATAAAGATGCTCGGCTCGGTTTGTTAAGAAAAATGGTTAAGCTCAACTCATTTTCCTCAAAACTGGACTTGATGACTCAATTCTTTTAAGGCCTTACTAGTATGTACCAATTCTTCGGTCTTGATAGATTTTTTTATAGATATAATATTATTTGATGTCTATAAGTCCTAGTTATTTAAAATTCCTTTATTAACATCAATGTTACACTTTAACTTTAATTATCCCTTGTTCGATTGTGAAGCATTAATAACTATTAAATACCTAGAAAAGAACTCACTTTAATTGTGTGTTACTATTATTATTGATCAAATATATTGACTTCAATTATTCATTTTCGTTCTTTGTATTATAGTATAAGTGATATTTTTTCAAATTATTATTTCTTCAATGCTAAAAATATTAATAAATTACCATATGATTTTAGGTTACTCATTTAAGATGAATAACATCCTATATATAAATGTTAATTTTGTATGTGACTCACTATTTTTGGACTACTAGATGTTCTTTTCCTCGGAACCCTCAAACCGGATTTTAAAAAACTGGTTTATATTTGTGTCACAAGATTATTTTCATTACACAAAAGTGTGTAATGAGACAATGTTGCATACACAATTACTTGGGTCAAGATATGTTTATCAACCTCGGGTCGAATCAACGTTGTTAAAACAGTTTAAAAATTAAGAACTTCCTTTTAGTAGCACAATACAAAACTAAGCTTAAAAAAGAATATACGTGAATATATATTTTTAGTAACAAGATCTATGTTTTAAGTAATATAAATGGAAAAATTATGACCATATCTATATATTCATATTTTAAATATTCAAGAAAGTGTATCCGAAGAAGGAAGAATGAAATATTTCGACCTTAAAAAATACAGATAAAAGAATAAGTAAAAAAAATACATTGTGAACTTTTTTGAGTGGTATATTACAACCTAGAGTGCTAGCGATCAACTTCTTATTTCTTTTATCACTTTTACGTTGATTAATTAGAATTATGAGTGGATATTTACATGCATAACTTTTAGTAAATTATTAAGATTGATCAATTATTAAGCGTCGTGTAAGAGCTCCCCATCTTTCTGCATTTAATATAGAATGATATAAATTTATGGAATATTTTTAAAGTAGTTTATATTCACATTATTTTTTCCTTTAAAAATGATAAAATCAGATCCTTTCAATATTCATTAATAAATAAACAAGACATGATAATATGTTACCATATTCATTTAATGTGCTCGATAAAAACGAATAACTGTTATGTATATATATTTTTTTGAAAAAAAAAATTAACATGAAAAGAAATATAACAATCCATATACTAAGTGAACAAGTAGGAAAATACTAAGAAACTTGAACATTTAAAATCAAGATAACATGCATGAAGTAAAAACAAGTATTAACAAAATGGGCTATCGACCTGACACACGAACTAAGAACAAAGGACCATCAGAATTGATGAAATGAAAAATTATACATTGCATCTGGAATTAAAGAGCCTCGGCTATTGCAGTTGAATAACAAGTGAGAACTATAAATAATTTTTTAAATTTTCGGGTAACATCTCAATCTCGGTCTTCAACAATAAGCATTTGTCTTCTCCCACAACAAGAAACAGGGGCTATAAGTAACTGTTACAAATGAGACTGTCGCACATTGGTTGGTTTTGATTTACATTTTCAACCAAATATAATCGACCAATGTAATTGGTCGACCAATATAATTGGTCGTAATTATGTACATAATCAACCAAGTACCAACCCTCGGTTGGTCGGTTTTCTTTTCTTTTCCAACCGACAGAGATAAACAAATGAATCAGTTTAAAGTATTACCAAAATTGACCAATTTTGGTTTATTGTATTTCTTGTAGGTCCCATATTTTAGCCCAGCAGCCATGTGACTGTCCACATCAGATTAATACGACTAGTATCGGTTGGAAAAACATCAGTTGGACATGCATACAATTATAAACTACCTAAATCAATTAGAAATCTAAATTGCCATAAATGACATATTTTAGTTGGAAAAAGGGTTGTTGGAAAAGTGTGGTACGTGCATTTAATGCACTTATCAATATTTTAATGCAGTGTTGCTACGCTATTGGCCGACGAAGTGACATGTCACGTTAGAGGGCGAAAGAAACCACCCAAAACCAACTGTTAGGGTTAATAATTGTGTAAGATTTTAAAAGCGACCCATATTAAGTGACAATAATGGTCTATAACCAATGGACTGAATTTTCTTCTTTTTCAAATTTTTTTGTTAAATTATATAAAACAGAAAAAATATAATAAAAAGAAATATTTATTTTTATTAATTAATGATTTCATCAAATTGTAATAAAACCATTTAAAATATTAAAAAGAACTAAATAAATATTTTCAATATTATTTTTGTTACGAAAGGTCCCAAATGAAATTAAAAGATGATTACAAAGAAATAAATTAAATATTAAAATTATCGACAATAAAATGTCCTATATTTGCGTAAACTAGAGTGTAGGGTTTATATTTAGGGTTAGATTTTAGGGGTTAGATCAGGGTTAGAAAATTTTAATACATAAATTATTTTTTAAAACGATCCAACGGTACGAGTATCAAGTTTATTACTAATTATAGTTTTAATTGTTAGTTTTCATAATAAAAAGCTTTGGGGGACGGGGCTCTGAATTTGAATTTGGGAGGAAATTAAACCTTGACGGGGGGATTTGAATTTTTGTAAAAACTTGAATAACCTGCCTACAGAAACAACCACATAAAAAATCAACTAAATTTAGTTGGTTATATTTTAGGCTGTATATTTTACCTTTTCATAAAACTTTGGGGAACGGGAATTTCCATAGAAATTTGAATATTTCGTCATTACAAAGCCAACGATAATAACCAACCGAATTTAGTTGATTTTATTTTAGTCTGAAAAAATTAAAATTTTAATGATATTTTTAAAGGGAAATCCGAATTATCATGAAAATTTGATTTAACCAATAATTACATAACCGACTTTTTGAATCATTCGGTTGGATTTTAATACAACTTGTTATTTAATAGTTAGTCTTTCTGCTTCCCTTTTTGTATATCTTATACTTAATCTATCATATCATTATAATACCCAATTTTTGGTGTAGTCAACTTCACACTCTTCAAATTCAAATGTAATCATATCATAAACTTAATCATGAGTATGTATTTGATGATATCTCTTTTTTAATTTATAGACATATAAATTTATAGTTTTTTTTACATATGTGTGTTTGTATTCAAATATCTCAAATATTACATGTATATTCATATGTTAAATAATGCTTTTGGTACATAGTAGGTAATTGACAAAATCACTTTGTTCTAACGGATGTTGAAGACAATGATGATAAAGAAGAAGATGGCTCACTTGTGAATAAGTTAATGATTTTAAAGATGAAAGACTTCAAATATCTTAAGCCCCCTACCACACTTTTAAATTTGTGTTGAATCCACTGATGTACCCTTCCCGTGTTTACCAATATGCAACTTAATGTCCATTGGATTATTCTCTAAACTATAATCAGATAACACGACCTTTTCGAACAGATTTATGGCATACCCAATAGTATGATAATATTATAGGGTCACTCATATAAAATAATATAATGATTTGCTATTGAAATTTCATAATAATTGAAAGACTCGTACATGTAACAAGGAGATCATCTACGTACACTCCAATTATGAAGGTTTTAGTTCTCTCCATTTTTGTATATACCGCATACTCGTATGGACATTTAGTGAAAGCCCCAATTTTTCGATGTACTTACTGAAAAGAGCATACTAGGCTCGTGGATCCTGATGCAATCTGTACAAAGCTTTTATCAACCTATACACCATTTTTCTTTGCAAATGTCTCTAGTTGGGTAACATAAATTGTATCATGCAATTCTCCGTTCTGGAAATACGAACTCAACATTCAAATGATGAACCTACCACCAATTTTTTCGTGTATTCTAGTAACATTCTCACAGTCTCAAGCCTTGTCAGTGGTGGAAGTACCTCATCATAATCCACACCTTGCTTTTCTACGTAACACTTCATGATTAACCTAGCATTGTGCTTAATTTCCCTGTTTGTGTCCCTCTTACGCCTAAAACCCCACTTCAAATGCACAGTTTTTCCCATGTGGCAATTCAACTATGGCCCGTGTGTTAGTTTTTTCAATGGTTTCAATCTCGTTGTTCATGGATTGTTCCCATGTTTTTCTTATTTTCAGCTTCCAACGCGTCCGTTTCATTATAAATATCACTCAGTACACAAAAATTCTGAGGTTCACTATTGCTATTATTTGATGACTTACTCTGTGCATAATTTTGTGCGCTACTTTCCCTGTCTCATATTTCTATGTTCGGATTGTATTGCTCCCTGTATTCATGCTAGAAGTTGTTGGTTCCTCCTCGCTTTGATAGCCACCTTGTTCAGCACCTTCATTCGACCGATTTTCCTACCAAAATAAATGAATCATGTGATCTAGAATTCTATGATTCCTGTTCAACAACTCATAGTCGTTGCCTTTTTTCTTCAAATATAATGTCATGTATAGAGCCAAAATTTGGATTATAGGAGCGATACACTTTAGTTCTGTCCTCTCTCCCGATATTAACCACACCAACTTACGGCGATCACTGAGTTTGCTTGTATGCATACTAGGCAGTTTCATTTGGGCCACACAATATTTCACAATAATTTAAGAATTCTTTCGAGTTAAATTATCCACCCCTGTCCATATGAAACACTTTAATTTTTCTTTTGATTCTTTTTCAACCAAGATTCTAAACTTTTTGAATGCATTGAAGACCTCAATTTTTCCTTTCAACTTTAAAATCAACACTAAATAAGTAAAGTCATCAACTAAGAGTAAAAAATACATGTTGGCCGCTTTTGTCTATGGTGAAATACGTCTGGAAATATCACCATAAATTAATCCCAACACCTCTAACACCCTCTTAGCTCGATAATTAATATTCTTTGGAATAGAATTTTTGATTTTCTTTGACATTAAACAACCTTCATATAAAGTCTTCAGTTAAAAGAAAATAGGTATGCCATGTGCCATTATGTTGATATTAATTTTATCACTTGAAAGTTAACATGGCCAAACCTTGAGTGCCACACCCAAGTTGATTATTCCCCATTAACTAGTAGACATGAAGGTTTCAAAGTTTTTAGGACAATCTTTTATAGTCTATTTTTAGAGCGTCTACCTTTCATGACTAAGCATTTTTTGCTGTCATACACCCACAAATAAAGCCCTCTAAGTGTGACATCATTCTTTTCCCAGCTAGTTGACCCAATGATATGATATTGCTGCACAAGTTCACGAATATATTAGACCTTATGGATATTCAATTATTCTCCTTTTTTGCATCTAAAACCAACTTTACCCTTACCCTTCATAGCGACGCCGAACCTGATTTTCCTGTCATGCTTTCATCTAAACTCTTGAACTTAGACTTGGTACCAGTCGTGTGATTTGATGCTCCATTACCTAAATACAATACTTTTGACTCTCAATTCTTGTTATCATTCTCATTTAATCAACGAGGTTGTACTTCATTCTCATTCATTTAATAATCTTGGTTGTATTTCATACTCATTCACATAAATATTGCCTTTGCTTATTTTCTACACTCAACCACTAAGTGTGTTTTGAAGATAGTGTGTTTATGTGCATGTTTTATCATTTCTCTTAAAATACTTTATCTCTACAAATTAGATTGCTTTCTTCACCATATACATTATATTTCAAAAAATATGAAATATCCTAAAACACATTCACCCCCACTATGTTTTATTAATTACCTAATAGATTGGATCGATAAAAAATATTTTTAAAAAATTAAAAACACTAGTTCAAGACTAAACACTAGTTAGGTGTACTAGTCAAACTGATGCTTGAGTTTTAAAATGGCAAACCAAATAAAATTATTTTGATCTAAAATTTTGGTTATATCACTAATATGTATATCTATCGACATCCATAAGGTTGGATCGATGAAAAATATTTTTAAAAAAATCAAAACACCAATTTAGGACAAAACACTATGTGTTAGTCAAACTGATATTTGACTTTTAAAATGGCAAACCAAATCAAATTATTTTGATGTGAAATTTTGGTTATATCACTAATATGTATATCTATCAACATCCACACGGTTTGATCGATGAAAAATATTTAAAAAAAATTGAAACACCAATGCAGGACCAAACACTATGTAGTTGTCTTATGTTTGACTGTTGAAAATGGAAAACCAAATTTGTTTTAATCTGAATTTTCGTTATATCACTAATATATATATCTATTGAAATCCATACAGTTGGATTGATGAAAAATATTTTTAAAAAAATCAAAACACCAATTCAGGACTAAACACTAGTTAGCTGTACTAGTCAAACTGATACCTGAATGTTGAAATGTCAAACCATAGAAAATTATTTTGATCTGAAACTGATGTTTGACTTTTCCAATGGAGAATCAAATAAAAATATTTTGACCTAAAACTTTGGTTATATCACTAATATATATATATATATGTTGATATTTATATTGTTGGATTGATGAAAAATATTTTTTAAAAACTAAAACACCAATTTAGGATTTAACACTAGTTAGTTGTACTAGTCAAACTGTTGTTTGACTTTTCAAAACCAAATAAAATTATTTTGATTTAAAACTTTGATTATGATTTAATTTTCTGATTCATATTTAATTATTATATGAATCCAACCGTACAGATATAACAATTTTCAAAAAGTAAAAGGTTCTCGGGAAAAATCAACTAATTTAAATAAGTAAATCATAGTTAGTTTTACAAAATGGATTTAGGGGTTTGTAACCCTATAATGTTTCTTCTATTTTCTTGATTACTTTTAACCAATAAGATATAATTAAACTTAATAGTAAATTCCACTGCACACTAATACTGGTGGGATTTATGATAAATAATAAAAAACACGATTCTATGTTCTTTTTAAAATAATGGTTAAAATAAGTTTTTGTAAAATTCAAATTCTTGTAAAAAATCATAATATTAAAATAATTTACCAAAAGTTAGATATCATGGAAATAATTTAAAAAATTTAAATTGGAAAGCACTTAATTAAATTAAGGCCTGACCCATTAAAAAAACCTAGTTAATTACCATTTTCTATACAAGACCATCACAAACAGAAGCAAAAAGCGGTGGCCGCCTGCATCTATATCCACTCACATCTCCGAACCCCCTCACTGTCTCTCAATAACATGAAGTCCTGAACTCAAAACAAACCAAAAATATGTCACTACAGCGAGTCGACCCACATTTCTCTCTCTCCACATACTTGGACCCCCTGCCTCCACCATCTTCTCCCCCGCTCACCTCACTTTAATAGTCCTCATCCTGTTACATAAATTTATTTCAATTCTTCTCCAAACTCTCGGTCTCTCTGACTTTTTCCAACCCGAAGTCTCTTGGTCGACCCGACACAACTCCTCCACCATCGACAGAGATTGGAGTTCTCGGCCCGTTGGAGCCGTTGTTACACGCGCTGAGGTCGAAGAGTGAGCGAACTCGAAATGACTTGGCGTTGGCGCTTTACAATATCTCGTTGATAAAGAGTAACCAAGTTAAAATGATTAAACTCAGAGTAGTTACAATTTTGTTAAGTTTGTTAGAGAATGATGATGTGGCGGTGTGAGTTTTACCCGTGTTGTGTAATATGGCCAGGTGTGTGGAGGGAAAGTCAATTATGTTGCATCACAATGTGGCGATGAGTTTGGAGATGATGTTGAGGAGAGTTGACTCTGAGTCGACTCGGGATAATTGTTTGGCGGCTTTGTAATATGAGATTTAGTGGTTTAACTTTAGAGTGTGGGGATGGGGAGGTTTTGAGTAGATTTTGAGTGAGGTTTTTGATAAAAAGGTATGTCAACTCGATTGGGAGAGAAAAGGTGAGGATGATGTTGAATGTTTTGAGAGGAAGCTGAGCAGGAGGTGGATTAAAGCTTGATTGTGTCTGCGTGTGTATATTCAAATTCACATATGCCCGGAATATTGGGTTGCCAAAATATGCCCGGAACCTTGGGAAAAGGAAATTTTCCGGTTTCTGATGAGATTTTGTTTAAACATTTTTTATTAAATTCAACCAAAAGCAGTCGAATTGAAAATTGTGTTTTAGACCATATAAGGTCGAATTTAATTTTTGGGCAGGCCTTTTAAATTTTCCAGAAAATTCAAATTTTTGTGCGGGATTTTCAAATTTTAATTGAAAATATAAATTCGACCGCCTTTAGTCGAATTTGGCCGGTCAAATTTAAGCGGTTGTATTTATCCAGTCTTAATTAATCTGTCGAATTTAGTTAAATACGGTCGAACTTCTAAATTCGAATCCCTTTATTACAACCGATTCAAAATCGGTCGAAATTAAGTAAATTCGACCGCGCGCGGTCGAATTAAGCTAAATTCGACTGATTTTTTTGTCAAATTTAGCCTTTTTTCTTCTAGTGTGATGAGTATACAAAACGTACTGAAAATATCTATTTTTCACAATATCATAGCGGTGAACTAAGTGAAGAAGTGAGCGTTATTTCACCCCAGGTTTTTTCTTCGCAAAAAATAAAAGATAAAAGGGCCCAAATAAAGAATTTTACGAAATAGGAGGATGAGATGCTTATTTCGGCATTCCAAAATTTATCATCCGACCCTATCACTCGAGTTCATCAAACTAATGGAAGCTATTGGGAAATAGTATATGACTATTTTATTAGGCATAAAGATGTTCAATCTGACTGTACTTGGAACTCATTGTCTGTTATTGAACTTGAGATTAATAAATTGCATGGATTTTATAACCAAGTAGGTGCACCAAGTGGCTGATCCGAAACTGATAAGGTAATTTATAATCTTTATTTAGTTTAATATAAACAAGTTTAATGTAATTTTATGGTTGATTTACTTCTTGTAACAACTAAAACAGATCAACTGTGCAAAAGATATGTACAAAACCTTGTACAAAACTAATATTTCGTTAGAGTATTGCTAGAATGTTTAGAGAAACCGAAATGGAATGTAAGTTTTGCTACAAAAAATCCAAAAAAATCAAAGGGACAGTACTACAACTTCTTCTCCATGTACACCTGAATGCGTGGTGTGGGAGAACGAACTTTAAAAACTAGTTGGGAGGAAAGCTGCAAGAGAGATGGAGAAAAAAAGGAAAAGACCAGAAAATAAAATTGATGATGGTGGAGTTGCCATTTTGGAACAAATGAGAGTTGATTAATTTGAATCTAAAAAAGAAAAGAACAAACATTTTCACCATGTTGTGAATCATTATCCTTATGTCCTCTACCGCCCGAAGTACAATTTTTGTACTAAATTAAAAAATAACCTTTAATCTTTTACTTGATTGGTTGACTTTAAATTTTTAATATATATTTCTCTCTATCTCTCTCTCTCTTAATATATATACATGTATATATATATCACAGTTTACCAATTAATTTTAATAATTAGAATAAAACAAAAAAGACGTCAATAATAACAACTAAAAAGAAAAAAAGAACTTAAAAATAATATTATCAGTTTGAGTAGTGCTAGAAGTATCAAATTGTATACCAAAATTTGGTTCCAAATTACAGGACATGGTGACTGAGATGATATTATTGGTGGAATTTGTGTGAATGTAGGGGGTCGGCTATTATTAATTGATTTATAGCATGACATGTGACAGTTGAAATCTAGTTTTGTTACCAATTTGGTACCTCTATTTTAATTACTTAATTACAAATTGTCACTTATAATGCTTAACACTTGTGCAATTTTACATTTTTGGATTTTTTTTTACATTTTTAAGTTTTCAAATTAGTATAGTTTAAACAAAATGACAAACTATTACACCTAATAATCATTTACGACATTTAAGTGCTTCAAATCACAACCACATACTATCATCTTAAAAAATAAATGATTATTATATTTTTATATTTTATAAGTTCTCAGCCATGGTGAGGGGTATAATGATTCCATTAGGATATAACAACACCCGAGTGGTCTGTGTTAGTTGCAACAACTAGGTGGTATAACAACACTACCACAACTCGCACATGTAGATCCTTCAAACTCTAAATGAGTAGGATGAGTTTGGTGGTTCTTGTATTACACTTGAAGATGTAGTGTCATGAGCTCGTCACAAACACCTAACAATTAATATCATAACCCTAAGAACTAATAATTTTCTGATTGTGATAAACAATTAAGATAGACATGGGATATCGAAGGAGGTCACCCCTTAACGTTTTAAGATTCTTTTAGATGAAAAATTGTAGTTAATAAATTTAACTTGCCAGAACTGTTAACCCATATTATTTCCTTATTCCTATTACAAAAATTTAGTTTGTAGATGACTAACACCAACTTTATATTAAGATAATCTTTTCGTTGTAAATTGAGATGAAATATTTTTTTATTTAATTTCAATTTAAAATTTTAATAAAAATATTTAACTTACGACGAAATGTTCACATCGTCCCAACTTCAAATGATTTTTATTTTCCCTCCAATTTTTTTGGAAAAAGTTAAATTTCCCTCTTTGATAACTTACGACGAATTTTAGTTTCTGTCATAAATTTGACCATCCTATTTTTTCCGTCGCAAATATTTTGTTATAAATTTAGATAAAATATTTTTTTATTCAATTTCAATTTAAAATTTTAATAAAATTTACGACGAAATATTTAAATCTTCGCAACTTCAAATAATTTTTATTTTTGTTTAATCGTGTCGTGCATAATTTTATTAATAAAATACTAAACTTACGACGGTTTTGGCTTTCGTCATAAATAATTACGATGTTTTACTTTTTTCCGTCGTAAATTGAGCGCGCATTTTTTTTCCGTCGTAAGTTGGCCGTCGTAATTGGCCTATTTTGTTGTAGTGTAATTAGGATATTTTTCATTCTCAAATCGAGGAGGTTTCTTGACATAAACTTCCTTTTAAAGAAATCCATTTAAGAACACACTCTTTACATCCATTTGGTATAACTTGATTTTATTGTAGCATGCAAATGAAAGTAGTATTCTGATTGATTCCAATCTTGGAACATGAGCATAATTTTAATCAAAATTAATGCCTTCTTATTGATTGTATTCTTGTGCCACCCAAACATCACATTTATCAAATTGATTGAGTTCTTCTAGCATTTCCATGATCCAATTTTAATTATTAAGAGCTTCATTGATATGCTTTGTTTCCTCCCTAGCTTGGAAAAGCCTGAAAAAGCACAAATATTTGTTGCACCTTTTCTTATCTTAATTCCTTCTGATCTATCACCAAAATTAATTCTGGAGGATGATTTGTCACTGTCTGAGATGACTTTGGTAGAGAATTTTGAGCTATGACTTCCTTATTTGTTCAAATAGATACTTACCATCAAAATATATTATGAAGCTTCTCAGTAGCTCTATTTCCCCTTGGACCTTTCAAAGTAAGTCTAGATAACTGTTCCAAAGTTTTATCAATAGATGAAGAAGTTCCAGCTTTTTTATCAACTTCTGGAGTTGCATCTTTTGACTTGTCAACTTACTGCGAATCAGTATTCTTCACTGCCAGCTCGCTGCCAGTACCAGTACCTGCAACATCTTCCTCTTCCCTTGATAGATCATCATTAGACTCTTGAAATGAGACATCAATAGACTCTTTAACAACATTTTTATATATATTATACACTCTATATGCATGACCTGTTAAAGAATAACCTAAAAATGTAACTTCATAAGATTTAGAACCCAATTTACCATCCCTTTTAGACATTTTAATTATAAAGCACTTTGTACCAAAGATATGCAGTACCCAATATTAGGTTTCTTCTTCCTCAATTCATATGGAGTCTTGTTGAGTAATGGCCTGATTAGCACTATGTTAAGAACATAACTTGTTGTGTTGACAGCTTTTGCCCAAACAGTCCTTGGCAACTTGCTTTCCTGAAGCAAAGTCCATGATGTTTCTTGCAATGACATGTTCTTATGCTCCACAACTCCTTTTTGTTGTGGTGTACGAGATGCAAAAAATTGATGTGTACTTTTTTTACAGTAAGGATTAAAGTCCTTTTGGAATTAACCACCATGATCACTTTGTAGATCTATAAGTCTTGTTTCATGCTTATTCTAAAGTAACTTGATTAGCTTATAGATCACTTCGTAGATCTATAAGTCCTTTTGGAATAAATGCACAATATTTAGTAGATAATAACAATACCCAAGTATAGCTAGAATAATCATCAACAAGAACAAAAGCATACCACCTGCAATACTCTTATAAGCTTCTGGACCAAATAAATCTCTAAAGGTTTAGAATTTGATACCACTTTCTTTACTTTGTGTGATGTTCTGATTTGCTTTTCTAGTTGACAACCAGTACATGTTTCTATCTTAACATACTTCAATTTTGGTAATCCTCGAACTAGCTATTTTATTGATAGCTTGCTAAGTAATTTCATGTGTGCATGTCCAAGTCTTTTTTGCAAAATTCTGGACTTATATCAATTGCTTCTAAACAACATGATTGTTCATGTTCTTCAAAATCCAATACATAAATAAAAAATTTCTATACTAGCAACTAGAGGAATTTTATTAGAACCCACAAGTATAATACACTCATGTTGACCAAATCTAATTTATGACCATCATTAAATAATTGCACTTATACTAAGCAGATTTTAAGTAAGATCTTTAACATATTGAGCTTTATTTAAAGACACAATACAATTACTAATTTTTCCTTTTCCAAGAATAGAAAGAGTCTTGTTATCATCAATTATGGCACTTCCACCCTTCTTCATCTTTAGACTAAAAAACTGAGATTTGTCTCCACTCATATGCATTGTTGCACCACCATCCAAAATCCATTAATTTGACTTTAATTTGGCCATGAGACAAACCTACAAAACAAATAAAGATAACTAAACATTTTGGTACCCATTTTAGCTTGGGTCCAGCATGGTTAGTAGATAGAACATATAAAACATTCAAATCATATTTTTTAGCCTAATTTTAAACATTTTGGGAGTCTGATTCTTTGTTCTGCCGGTCTTGTCAGCTTGCCATTTTGGTTTAACAGCTTGCTCCGGTGAGCTGTCTGTCTATTCCATCTTTTTGACACTGCCTGTTTAACTTTGTATTGCTTAGCTAGATGACCTTTTTTCCACCAGTGTTGCAACCTTTCCTGGGCAGAACATAGTCACTTGAAATCCCATTTTTGCCTTCATACTTCAGAGAATGATCCTTTGATATAGATGCCATTCCAAGACCACCTTTATCCAATGGAACTCGAGTTTGTTGGATCATAGATTTGAGTACTTCTTTTCCTTGAACAAACTTTCCCCTTTATTTTTGAAGATTCTTGATTTCATCTTCTAGTTCCTTGATCTTCTTAGCTTGTTCTTCTTAGCTTGTTCTTCCTTGAGTTCTTTTGTTCATTCCTACTCATAATTTGTTGGTTGTTTTTTTAAGTTGAGCAATCTGTTCCTTGAGATTTTTTATTATTCCAACATTTAATTTGGAATCCATTAGATCTGAAATGACTATTCGAAGATGAATATTTTCTTATTCTAGCTCATAATTCTCATTCTTTAAATTCATAAGGTCAATCATTGATTGAATAGCTTTATCCTGCATGGCTAGTTCATCTAAAGAAAAAATATAATGTACTTTAGAACTAATAGAATTTACCTTGCTACTTGAGTCTAATCCATTGTAATCAGTTTCACATGATTTTTCAAGTCTTACATAATCTAAGTTAACCATCTCTCCACTTGACTCGTCATAATTTGAATCTTAATCATCACTTCAAGTCAGAAGTGCTTTAGATTTCCTCTTATCTCTGAAATCAGCTTCATGTTTAGGCCGTTTTAACTTATTTTTCATCTTGTAGCAATCTCTTTTGTAGTAAATTTTGTTTCCGCATTCATGACATGTGTCTGCCTTTGAATCTTTTTTTGCACCAAAAGCTTTTCCTTTGTCTCTCCTCATTCTGTTCTTCTTTTAAATCAGTGTCTTGATTTTCCTGGACATGAGAGTCATTTCTTCATCTGACTCTTAGCCCTCATCTGATTTCAGATTGTTAACAGACGAGTGCAAAGATAAATTATTATTTTCTCAGTTGGTAGTTTGACACGTTCAGATTTGATGGCTTCAATTCTTGACTTAAATTTTTCCAGCTCAGCAAAGATAGTTAGATGATCCATTGTATTAGAATTTATAGCAGATTCCAAAATTGTAGTCTTGGATTGATAGATAAAAGGAACCGAGCTAAATACTATCATGTTGATCTCCTCTTGTGAAATCTTCTTTCCCAATATTTGTAAACCATTTATTGTATTCTGGAACCTTACTTAAGCTTCCTTGATAGTTTCAACATCTTCAAGCTTGAAGTTTCCAAGATCATTCAATAGAGCACTAAGTTTAACTTTCCTCAATGCTTTTAATCCTTCATGGTATGTTTCAAGAGCATTTCAAATCTCCTTGACAGTCTTGAAAGATGATAATTTATCATATTCTGCTTGATTTGGACCCATAATAAGCATGCTTCTAGCTTTCCATTGTATCCAATCTTTAATAGCTCGTCAGTAGTAAGTGCATTAACATCTTTGACTCTCCCTTTGTCATCTTTAAACTCATATGGTCCTTTCTGAGCTACTCTTAGAACAAGTGGATCCCTTTATCGATTTCTCCGTCTTCCTCTTCTTCTTTATTTAAATATTCAATCATTTCTTGAGGATCCATTAGGCTTATAGTATGAATAAATGATAACAATGAGAAGAGATTTTGGGAGAGATTTTCAGTGATGATTCAGACTTCTTAAAAAAAGCTTTTAAATATCGAGCGGTTATGAAATATATTTGTGTATGTGACCGTTAGGAATAGAAAATATAATAAAAAAGAAACAGAGAGGATGTTGAGGAGGGCTGTTGGTATTGTCTGCAATCTTTATACAGACAAACTTATGTAAAGTGTTTGAGATATAAAACTGAGAAAAGAAAGTTGCGTTGTTGTATTACTAAAAGAAACCAACCAGGAAGGTGGTGCAGAAAAAACAGAAAATATTCCTACTATTACTCCAGTACTGCTACTAATTCAAACGCTTTCCTAAAACTACTTCAACTACGTGCATGACTAAGTCACAAGACTATATCTGATAAATCTATCTATTATTTATTCAGCAATTAAAATAAAACAAGCTCAGCAGTCTTGATAGCCCAACAGTCTTGATTAAAAGCCCAACATTCACCTCCTTAATCAAAGACTTTTCTTGACTAAATCTTTAACTCCCAGTAACGCTCTCATCTGCTCGAACTTCACCTTCGACATGGCTTTGGTTAAAATATCAGCCTTCTGCTCCTCTGTTCGAACATGCTTAAGGATCACTTCTCCACGCTCAACACAATCTCTAATAAAGTGGTAAAGAATATCAATATGTTTGCTGCGTCCATGAAATACTGGATTCTTTGACAGATCAATTGCAAATTTATTATCAACGTACAGTTCCACAGGTCCAATGTATGCATCCGAGATTTGATTTAGAACTTTACACAACCATATGCCTTGACATGCTGCAGCAGTTGCAGCCATAAAATCGGCTTCACACGAAGATAAAGCTACGCATTTTTGTTTATGTGACACCCAGGATATTAAACTTTCATTCAGATAAAATGCTAACCCACATGTGCTCTTTCTGTCATCCAAGTTGCCAGCTAAATCACTGTCCGAAAACCCTGCTAACAGGTAATTGCCTTTACCTCTCAAGTAAACCAGTCTGAAGTCCAAAGTTCCACGTACGTATCGCATTATACGCTTCACTGCATTCAAGTGGAGGATAGTAGGTCTTTCCATGTATCTGCTAACAACACCAACTGAAAATGAAATATTTGGGCGTGTGTGCACCAAATATCTCAGACTACCCACAAGGCTTTTATAATCAGTTGGGTTCACAGCCTTTCCTTTCTCGTCCTTGTGCAACTGGATTTTAGGCTCCATAGGATATTTCAAAGAGTTACACTCACACATCCCAGCTTTCTCCAATAATTTTCTCGCATACGCAGCCTGCTTCAGTTCTATGTAGTCCTTTCCTTGCTCGACCTCAATACCCAGGTAGTATGACAACTTGCCTAAATCAGACATGTCAAACTCTTTAGCCATCTGCTCTTTAAATTTTCCTATATTCGACAGCCTTGTCCCAGGTAATTATTAAATCATCCACATAGACACCCACTATCAGAGACTCATATCCTTCTCTACGTGTATAAACCGCATGCTCGTGTTGATATTTAGTAAAACCCAGTCCTTCAACACATCTCCTTAAGCGAGCATACCATGCCCCTGGCGCCTGACACACTCCGTAGAGAGCTTTCATAAGCATGTACACTTTATGTTCCTCACCAGTTTTTTCGAAACCTTCAGGCTGAAAAACATATACCTCCTCTTGCAAATCGCCATTGAGGAAGGCGGATTTTACATCTAAATGATGGACTTCCCATCCATTTTAAGCTGCAACAGCCAAGATCAACCGGACTGTCTCCAACCGAGTAACCGGGGCAAAAACTTTTTCATAGTCAACCTCTTGTTTTTGTACATAACCTTTTGCTACGAGACGGGCTTTGTACTTGATGACTTCTCCTTCAGTATTTTTCTTTACTTTGAAAACCCACTTTAGCCCAATCGCCCTTTTTCCAACTGGTAGTTCTGTTAGCCTCCAAGTCTGATTTTTTTCTATCGATTATATCTCTTGATTCATTGAAATTTTCCACTCCTTTTCTTTGGCTGCTTCATGGTAGTTTGAGGGCTCTTCCACACTTAGCAGAAGTAAATCATCAGGCAATTCTATCTCTTCTGTTTCATCATAAATTTCTCCCAACAACCTGAATCTTCTCGGTTCAATGCTTTGTGATGAATCTGTTGCTCTGCTTGTTTGTTTAGCGGACTGTGAGGACTCTAACAGTCGAGAATTCTCAGGAGTGTATGGAGTCGACTGAAATGAAGATGACTGGGACTCCAGCTCAAGTTCACTAGTTTCTGTCACCCCTGTGCTAATGTTGATCACAGAAAATGTAGGTGCTACAACACCCTTACCCATCTCTGTGTCATTCCATGGCCATCCTTTCAATTCCTCAAATGTGACATCCCTGCTTACATGGATTCTCCCTGATTTTGGATCAAATAAACGATATGCCTTGGACCCTGGTTCTTTACCGAGGTTCACAACCGGCTTACTCCGGTCAGCCAACTTCTTAACATAAATAGCAGGAATTTTCATATGTGACATACACCCAAAATTTTTAACATGATCAATGTTTGGTTTGTTACCTGACCAAGCCTCGTAGGGTGTTTTTTCCAGTTAGAGCTCTAGTGGGTAATCGGTTCAACAAGTAAACAGCGTGCCTTACTGCTTCACCCCAAATTTTGATGGCATTTCCCTTTCTTTCAACAAGCTCCTTGTCATCTCAACCACGGTTCTATTCCGACGTTCAACCACCCCATTTTGCTGCGGGGAATATGGTGCCGTGAGATGTCTCATGATGCCTGCTTCATCACAAAATTCATTAAATTTGCTTAGCAAAACTCCCCACTACTGTCTGTCCTCAAGATTTTTATTTTTTCTTCACGACCATTTTGAACCAGAGCTTTGAACTTTCTGAAAGAATCCAAAGCCTCATCCTTTGTTTTCAACATGTACACCCACATAACTCTACTGAAATCATCAACTAGCAGCATGAAGTAGTGACAGCCACCTGGTGTTGGCGGTGAAATGGGACCACACAAGTCACCATGGATGAGCTCCAGAATTTTGCTTGCAGTGAACGTCATTTTTGAAGGAAATGATTTTCTGGTCTGTTTAGATACCAGACAACCCTGGCACACATCTTTTGGTTGTACCATTTTGGCAAACCATACACCATATCATTTTCTGACATAATTGACATAGCCTTAAAATTAACGTGGCCCAGTCTGGTGTGCCACAACCGAGTTGTTTCCTCAGCTCTTGACAACAAGCAAACACCTCCTGTATCCTCAATAATTATTTTATAGAGTCTGTTTGGAGATCGACGTACCTTCATCACCAGCTTTCCAGACGTGTCATAAACCCACAAGAATTCAGCTTTCATAATTACTTTGTTCCCCTCTTCTGACAGTTGACCCAAAGATATGATATTACTACAAAGAGTTGGGATAAAATATACCTCTTTCAACCAACCTCTGTTCTCCATTCTTGCATTTAAAAACTATCGATCCCTTTCCCTTTATGCTGACTGTTGATCCACCTCAGAAACGAACCTGCCCAGCTACATTTCCATCTAGTTCCTTGAATTTAGATCGATCCTCAGTCATATGGTTGCTTGCCCCGTTATCAAGATACCAAAATTTGCTCTATATTTTTCTGTCACCATCTGTACTTAGCTTAGGAACAACTCCTCCCTCGTTTAGTAAGACAAGCTCACCGTCACTTGTATTCTTTTCAGACAACAGAAGTGCTGGCTCGTCATCAACTATCTGTGTCAAATTTGCCTCTTATTTTTTCTCTTTTTCTCGCCTTGGTTTTCTGCATTCTGATGCGTAATGACCGTAAATGCCACAATTATAGCATTTCAGCTTACTCCTATCACGTCTTGAGCCATTTTCACGACCTCCATCTTCGGCTTGGCCCTGTTTTCCTTTGTCTGTACTGTGGCTTTTGGCAAAACCTTTTCCTTTACCACGACTCCCACCTCCAGAACGATACTTTTCAAGGCCACCCTTATTCGATCTTTTCTGCCACTCCTCCTGAGTTAACAGAAGTTGACCTCCAGTGCTTTCTGCCTGTCCACGCAACCTTTCATCATGGGCCTTCAGTCGACCCACCACCTCATCTACCGTCATCTCTTTCATATTTCCAAATTGCTCTATGGTTGAAGCAATCTGCAAATATCTTGAAGGAACTGCACGAAGCAATTTCTTCACGACGTTGGATTCCTTCATCTTTTCTCCTAGAACACGGATATTTGTTACTATACCATACAACTTCATACAAAAGTCGTCAAGCTGGTCCGTTTCCCTCATGCTCATCGTCTCAAACTCCGTCTTTAACGTCTGTACTTTTGCCTTTTGTACACGGTCAGCGCCTATGCACATGTCTTGATCGCATCCCATGCCTTCTTGGTGGATGTCTTCTCAATAATGGATAGCAATACCTCCTCTGGTATGCTCTGGTAGATAGTAGCTAATGCTATTTATCCATCCTTGCTTCTACAGCTACCTTTGGGTCATCTGGGTCTATAGCATCCCACACTCCTTGTGATTGCATATAGACTTTTAGCTTCAGTGACCATGATGTGTAGTTGTTTTTTCGCCAACATAGGATAACTCAACCAATAGTGCCTTCTTTGTGCTTCTGCGTCTCCATTACAACTGATGTCTTAGGCATGTACTTGGGCATCCACTTGGGCATCTACAATCTTTATACAGACGGACTTATGTAAAGTGTTTGAGATATAAAACTGAGAAAAGAAAGTTGCGTTGTTGTATTACTAAAAGAAACTGCAATACATAAATAATAGAAACCAACCAGGAAGGTGGTGCAGAAAAAAACTGAAAACATTCCTACTATTACTCCAGTACTGCTACTAATTCAAACGCTTCCTAAAACTACTCAACTACGTGCATGACTAAGTCACAAGACTATATCTGATAAATGTATCTATTATTTATTCAGCAATTAAAATAAAACAAGCCCAGCAGTCTTGATAGCCCAACAGTCTTGATTAAAAGCCCAACAGTTGGGGGCCAAATATTATCTTAAGAGCCCCTTAAGTAGAAGTTTTTAAAAGGAGGCTTGCAAGTAGCTCTTATAGTTTCCTAATAGCGATAGTCTGCATGGACATTTAATACTTTTCTTTCGGTTTTCTCCTAATAGTTGTATGTGCTTGGTGATAAAAATATAATTAGATTGAGTAATAATTATACGGGTGAAAAATTATTATCATAATTGATTTGGATAAAAATTATATTTAGAAAATTATTATAAATATTATGTGTTTGTCACAAAGTTGGAGATTGGACATCAAGAAAGGAAGTTTGTATAATAAGTATGGGAAGAATTTTAGAACAAGTATGCTATGTTTTGGTGGGTAAGTTATGGGTGGGTGTATACATTACCATTTAAGTTTGATGGGTATATATACATTATCATATGTTTAACTTTAGTCACATCACTCTAATTTATGTACTATCGGATTGCTTGAGATGTATGTACATCCATTTCTCTTTAATCTTAATTTTTCTGTCGGGGTTACACTGGCCTCTTGAAAATAAAAACAAAAACGGTTTTTTGTCAACATTCTCCTTTGGTTCCACTATATTTTACTTTTTCATTTCGAATTTTAAAGGTAGTTGGTAATTCATTTGCTTTATACTACATTATATCAAAAACTCCAATGTTTTGTGATAATATTTTCATAGCAGGTTATCAAAGTCCACTTGGTTAAGTTCTAATGAGAAGCATCTAAATTTGAAATAAGCAATTTATCAGCTATCCATATTTATTTACATATTGGCACATACAACAAGAACATTATTTTAGCATTTATTTTGAAAGGTTATAAGATGCCGACATTCATGTGCATAAAGAGAAAATTTACATGGTTTATAAATGGTTAAAGGAGAAAAAAAGATAAATTTAGGTAGGTGCTATCTAAAGAATATCATTGGGAAAGATTTATTTGGATTACTTTTAAAATATAGTGATTAGATTTATATTTGTTTAAAGTTATTATTTTTAATGTATAGTTCTTTGACTATTTACTTATTTTAGATGTACACAATGCGGGAGCTCTTCAAAAACAGTCTCCTATTCTCCGGCTTCAACAAAGCGTGGGGGAATTATAGTAAGGCTGTCCACCATTAAAATAAGACACAACATTAAAATATATCTACCACCATATTTAGTAAATTACAAAAATATCTAGAAAATATTAAATCAAGGCAAAAGAAACAAATTTAAAGTACAAAAGATTAAAAGATTCAATAAAATATATAATTTTTCCTTCTTGACTCACTCCTGAAGAAACTCCTCTAGTAAGATCTAGTAAAATCTAGAATCTTCAATTTTATTTTATAAATAGATAGTCCTTGGCCTATCACTATCTCATCCCTCCCCACATTTTCTTCTCCCCTCTTCTCCTAAGCAACTCAATATACATTTTAGTAAAAAATACAAGTAACTATAGTTTTTGTAGTTTTGAATAATCTTATTAAGATAGTAGAGGAGATGTATCAGTTTTTATTTTTTTCTAGAATTTCATCTCCACTATCACAATTTTGATTTGTATGAGCCAGATGGTAAGTCACATGGCCTTTTTGAATAATCTTATATATGTATGTATACTATGATCACTTAGAATTAATTCTTTGTCTAGTCATAACTTTCAGATTTGTTTTTTCAAGATATATTTCCTGGCATCACAAAAAAGTTGTGTTTTCATTTCTGTTTTGATACTGAATTCAATAGTTTTTCACAATTAGAGCTACTTAGATCTTAACTAATTTTGATTTCAGATTTGAGCTAAATTTTTCATTAATTTTGGTTTTCATCAAATTTCACCCATGTACAACCAAATCAAGATATATAAATTCTTATTTTTGGTTCATTATTTGTTCTTTTTTTAGATCTAAATATGAGAACTCAAATTTTAATTGTCATTCATGTCCATATAAACTATTAAAATCTATTTATTGAAGATTCTACGCATATATTATCAATTTGATTTTAAATACTCTAATCCAAAATACTCATATTACTTGTTTTATCATGTACAGTAAACAATGAAGAAATTGCTCCACAATTAAGAGGTACTATTCTTTTATATTTATCAAATTCATAGAAAATAATTATTAATTATTTATTTAATTATCAGATTCCATGTAATAGTCATTTGTATTTGTTACTTACATTTGATTGAAAAGATTATTGGATGACAAATTATTTATTCTTGATTTGAAGGTGAAACTCTCAACACACCTGGGATTATGGTTGAACATAGGCAAGTAGTTTGTTTTTATTGCACATCCTTCTTTTACTCGCTGACATGATCACTCATGAATACTTTATAATATTATTTTTTTATTGCCCTTCTTCATGATGCAGATATATTCTCTACTGAATTTTGAACCAATTCCCATTAACACAGCTTTTGAAAAGGGAGGGTCTCTTCTACGAAAAGTGGAAATGTTAGATTATGTATGCCGATCCAATCATATATGATGTTTGCAATTCAATCATGTCAATTGTATTAATAGCATGTAGCATAATAGTTTCATCAATTCTCAAAATTCTATGTTGTCAATTTGCATTATCTTTATCCATATGTCGTGTACCTCCTCATGTACAATTTTGTAATAAATTGAAAAATAATCTTTTAATCTTTTACTTGATTGGTTGATTTTGATTTATTTGAATGTATATTCCTCTCTATATATATAGGTATATCCTATAGGTATATCACCGTTTACTAATTAGTTTTATTATTTAGAATAAAACAAAATAGACAACTAAAAAGCAAAAAAGGTCCTTAAAAATAATATTATCAGTTTGAGTAGTGCTAGAGGTATCATATTGTATAATAAAATTTGGTTCCAAATTACATGACATGGTGAGTTGAGATGATATTACTGGTGAGATTTTGTGAATGGAGGAGGTCCATTTGGTTACCAATCTGTTACGTGCATCATTATTCTTATCACTTATTACAATTTGTCACTTATAATGCTTCACACTTGTGCCATTTTATATTTTATCTTTTTGTATTATGTACTCAATTATATTTTGACATTTCTAAGTTTTCAAATTTGTATAGTTTCAACAACATGACAAATTATTACACCCAATATCATTCACTACATTTAAGTGCTTCAAATCACAACCACATACTATCACCTTAAAAATAACTAATTATTATGTTATTATATTTTATTGGTTGTCAGCCATGGTGAGGGGTACAATATTTCCATTATGACATAACAACACATGAATGGTCTGTGTTAGCTACAAGAACTAGGTGGTATACAAAACTACCACTGCTCACACATGTTGATCCTTCAAACTCCGAATGAATTGGATGAGTTTGTTTGTTCATGTATTACCCTTGAAAATGTGGCGTCGTGAGCTCGTCATAACCCTAAGAACTCCTAATAATTTTCTCATTATAATAAAAGTTGAGATAGTTTGGGGATATCGATGGAGGTCACCCCTTAACTTTTTAAGATTCTTTTAGATGAAAAATTTATTCAATAAATTTTCCTTGCCAGACAAGTTAACCCGTCTTGTTGCCTTTATTTCTAGTGCAAAATTCTGGTTTGTAGTTGAGTAACACCAACTTGATGTTAGGTTAATCTTTTCAAACAAGTTGTCAAGTCCATTCCCCAAAACAAATTACACTAGAATCATTCGGTCTTCAGTGTTGATAGTAGTTTCAAATATTCTCAACCTCTTATTACCAATGATGCTTGAATATATTAAAGAACATTTTTCACTATTGGAATGCAAATTTCTTCATTGCAACTAAGACACTATAAATGAACCGAGTTGTCCGTGAGCAGTTCAAGCTCGGCTCGTTAAATTAAAACTCGGTTTGGCTTAGCTCGTAAGAGCTCCAGCTCGAACAACAAAGAGTGTTATTTAAGCATAACGAGTTCGAGCCGAACTCTAGCATGTTCGACTCGAGTTTGGCTCGAGAGCGGTTTCAAATTGATAAATCGGTTCAAAATTGAATAATTCGTGTTCGGCTCGTTAGAGCTCGAAAAAAGTAGATATAATATTTTTTCTATTTTTATGGTATATATTCAAACTATTGGATTAAATAATAAAAACGAATTTCTATTATTTAATTAATAACTAAGTCATACTTAATTATTATGGGCAAAAAACATTCCTTTTAATTCGAATTTATATTATCTCAATTAAGTCTTACTTAATTATAATAAAATTCAAATAATCATCAATTAATTTAAATCCATAATTTAAATTAACTATTCCATTAAGTGCTCTATTTGTGCGACCCTATAGGCTATTATTTAATTGGCAATAATTTTATTCTCTAATAAAATTATAAACAATGAGCGGTATCTAGTAATACATCATTGTTACCCAATTAAACAATAATTAAATCGTGATTAGATAAAACCTTTTGTGATTAATGTTTTTCATGTAATATAATCCCTTTAACCCATACATATTATAGATTAAACTCGAGGCATGTATTTAGTCATCCTCTTCAACATTTAATCCGGGTTTACTTGATCCATGAGTAGATTATCGAGACAAATCATTATTTGAGCATGGCCATGCTTTTATAATCTCACTCAATCAAGAGGCCAATAATATCTCTCCTAATTATAGGAGGGTTAAATCCTTTATCTATCATTCATATTTCTCATACGACTCATGATATACCCGATGTCCACTTTTATCATCACCCGATCAAAAGTAACTTTTAATGTAGTCAAAGTATATTAATCCTCGTATAGAAATATAATGATTTCAAGTCAAAGGATCGTTACACCATTATCACTGTGAGTCTTTCTTATGACTTTATTAAACATGAAGAATCTCACTGTGGGTCTGTCCAGTACCATGTACTTTCACATGTACCTATGTATTGACTTTAGTATCCCCATACTTATAACCAATGAGATGTGGTTATCTTGTCAAACAACATACTAGTCTATCTATGTATTATTATTGTCCTATATAATAATACTCGACTAGGGACCTTTAAGAATATGATATATTATATAATCTCAAGTTCAAGTCATGTACTTAAACTATACAATTTGTATCATGATTCTAAGGACATTTATTATGCTAACAAAATATCGCAGTAATTAAGGTCATAATAAATACATTTATTGAATGATCAACTGACATAAAGATAAAAGAATAATGTATTGCCTCTAGGGCACCTACACTAACACAAACCACCCCTTATTTCTTTAAGAAGCTATTTTAATATACAAATCTTCAATAAAACACAGAAAAATCGAACATTACAACATAAATCGATGTATACCAAGATAAATAAATAGGAAAATTAAACTATATAATCGCATACGTAATATATATATAACATAATCAAATATGTGCATCGTGAAAGATATAGAAAGAGGATAGATGATTATGGAGAATTAAGAGATGATAAATGATGATTGAAGAGTTAGTCGAGATACGAACCTCATCTGCAACTTTAGCTTACTCTATTTTAGTTTTGCATATTTAGGATTTAGGTTATATTAAATTAATTTTCTTAAGGTTGGGTTGGACATAATTTTCTTTCTTATATTGATAGTTATACTTGAGCCTTTATTTGTTAATAGTTTGCTAAACTATTTAGTACAAAAAGAGTAATGTTTGTGAGTTGCTCGATTTGTACACTAGTGCGACTCGACTCGTTAATGTTTGATAAGCTCTAGTTCGACTCGGTTTACTAATGAGCTCCAGCCCGAATACAACTTTTATGTGATAAAGATGCTCGGCTCGGTTCGTTAAGAAAAATGGTTAAGCTCAACTCATTTTCCTCAAAACTAGACTTGATGACTCAATTCTTTTAAGGCCTTACTAGTATGTACCAATTCTTCGGTCTTGATAGATTTCTTTATAGATATAATATTATTTGATGTCTATAAGTCCTAGTTATTTAAAATTCCTTTATTAACATCAATGTTACACTTTAACTTTAAATATCCCTTGTTCGATTGTGAAGCATTAATAACTATTAAATACCTAGAAAAGAACTCACTTTAATTTTGTGTTACTATTATTATTGATCAAATATATTGACTTCAATTATTCATTTTCGTTCTTTGTATTATAGTATAAGTGATATTTTTTCAAATTATTATTTCTTCAATGCTAAAAATATTAACAAATTACCATATGATTTTAGGTTACTCATTTAAGATGAATAACATCCTATATATAAATGTTAATTTTGTATGTGACTCACTATTTTTGGACTACTAGATGTTCTTTTCCTCGGAACCCTCAAACCGGATATTAAAAAACTGGTTTATATTTGTGTCACAAGATTATTTTCATTACACAAAAGTGTGTAATGAGACAACGTTGCATACACAATCACTTGGGTCAAGATATGTTTATCAACCTCGGGTCGAATAAACGTTGTTAAAACAGTTTAAAAATTAAGAACTTCCTTTTTAGTAGCACAATACAAAACTAAGCTTAAAAAAGAATATACGTGAATATATATTTTTAGTAACAAGATCTATGTTTTAAGTAATATAAATGGAAAAATTATGACTATATCTATATATTCATATTTTAAATATTCAAGAAAGTGTATCCGAAGAAGGAAGAATAAAATATTTCGACCTTAAAAAATACAGATAAAAGAATAAGTAAAAAACACATTGTGAACTTTTTTGAGTGGTATATTACAACCTAGAGTGCTAGCGATCAACTTCTTATTTATTTTATCACTTTTACGTTGATTAATCAGAATTATGAGTGGATATTTGCATGCATAACTTTTAGTAAATTATTAAGATTGATCAATTATTAAGCGTCGTGTAAGAGCTCCCCATCTTTCTGCATTTAATATAGAATGATGTAAATTTATGGAATATTTTTAAAGTAGTTTATATTCACATCATTTTTTCCTCTAAAAATGATAAAATCAGATCCTTTCAATATTCATTAATAAATAAACAAGACATGATAATATGTTACCATATTTATTTAATGTGCTCGATAAAAATGAATAACTGTTATGTATATATATTTTTTTGAAAAAAAAAATTAACATGAAAAGAAATATAACAGTCCATATACTAAGTGAACAAGTAGGCAAATACTAAGAAACTTGAACATTTAAAATCAAGATAACATGCATGAAGTAAAAACAAGTATTAACAAAATGGGCTATCGACCTGACACACGAACTAAGAACAAAGGACCATCAGAATTGATGAAATGAAAAATTATACATTGCATCTGGAATTAAAGAGCCTCGGATACTGCATTTGAATAACAAGTGAGAACTATAAAAAAAATTTTAAATTTTTGGGTAACACCTCAATCTCGGTCTTCAATAATAAGCATTTGTCTTCTCCCACAACAAGAAACAGGGGCTATAAGTAACCGTTACAAATGAGACTGTCGCACATTGGTTGGTTTTGATTTACATTTTCAACCAAATATAATCGACCAATGTAATTGGTCGACCTCCCACAACAAGAAACAGGGGCTATAAGTAACCGTTACAAATGAGACTGTCGCACATTGGTTGGTTTTGATTTACATTTTCAACCCAATATAATCGACCAATGTAATTGGTCGACCAATATAATTGGTCGTAATAATGTACATAATCAACCAAGTACCAACCCTCGGTTGGTCGGTTTTCTTTTCTTTTCCAACCGACAAAAATAAACAAATGAATCAGTTGAAAGTATTACCAAAATTGACCAATTTTGGTTTATTGTATTTCTTGTAGGTCCCATATTTTAGCCCAGCAGCCATGTGACTGTCCACATCAGATTAATACGACTAGTATCGGTTGAAAAAACATCAGTTGGACATGCATACAATTATAAACTACCTAAATCAATTGGAAATCTAAATTGCCATAAACGACATATTTTAGTTGGAAAAAGGGTTGTTGGAAAAGTGTGGTACATGCATTTAATGCACTTATCAATATTTTAATGCAGTGTTGCAACGCTATTGGCCGACGAAGTGACATGTCACGTTAGAGGGCGAAAGAAAGCACCCAAAACCAACCGTTAGGGTTAATAATTGTTTAAGATTTTAAAAGCGACCCATATTAAGTGACAATAATGGTCTATAACCAATGGACTGAATTTTCTTCTTTTACAAATTTTTTTGTTAAATTATATAAAACAGAAAAAATATAATAAAAAGAAATATTTATTTTTATTAAATAATGATTTCATCAAATTGTAATAAAACCATTTAAAATATTAAAAAGAACTAAATAAATATTTTCAATATTATTGTTGTTACGAAAGGTCCCAAATGAAATTAAAAGATGATTACAAAGAAATAAATTAAATATTAAAAATTATCGACAATAAAATGTCCTATATCTGCGTAAACTAGAGTGTAGGGTTTATATTTAGGGTTAGATTTTAGGGGTTAGATCAGGGTTAGAAAATTTTAATACATAAATTATTTTTTAAAACCATCCAACGGTACGAGTATCAAGTTTATTACTAATTATAGTTTTAATTGTTAGTTTTCATAATAAAAAACTTTGGGGGAGGGGGCTTTGAATTTGAATTTGGGGGGAAATTAAACCTTGACGGGGGGATTTGAATTTTTGTAAAAACTCGAATAACCTGCCTACAGAAACAACCACATAAAAAATCAACCAAATTTAGTTGGTTATATTTTAGGCTGTATATTTTACCTTTTCATAAAACTTTGGGGAACGGGAATTTCCATAAAAATTTGAATATCTCGTCATTACAAAGCCAACGACAATAACCAACCGAATTTAGTTGATTTTATTTTAGTCTGAAAAAATTAAATTTTTAATGATATTTTTAAAGGGAAATCTGAATTATCATGAAAATTTGATTTAACCAATAATTACATAACCAACCGACTTTTTGAATCATTGGGTTGGATTTTAATTCAACTTGTTATTTAATAGTTAGTCTTTCCCCTTCCCTTTTTGTATATCTTATACTTAATTTATCATATCATTATAATACCCAATTTTTGGTGTAGTCAACTTCACACTCTTCAAATTCAAATGTAATCATATCACAAACTTAATCATGAGTATGTAATTGATGATATCTCTTTTTTAATGTATAGACATATAAATTTATAGTTTTTTTACATATGTGTGTTTGTATTCAAATATCTCAAATATTACATGTATATTCATATGTTAAATAATGCTTTTTGGTAAATAGTAGGTAATTGACAAAATCACTTTGTTCTAACGGATGTTGAAGACAATGATGATAAAGAAGAAGATGGCTCACTTGTGAATAAGTTAATGATTTTAAAGATGAAAGACTTCAAACATCTTAAGCCCCCTACCACAGTTTTAAATTGTGTTGAATCCACTGATGTACCCTTCCCGTATTTACCAATATGCAACTTAATGTCCATTGGATTATTCCCTAAACTATAATCAGACAACACGACCTTTTCGAACAGATTTATGGCATACCCAATAGTGTGATAATATTATAGGGTCACTCATATAAAATAATATAATGATTTGCTATTGAAATTTCATAATAGTTGAAAGACTCGTACATGTAACAAGGAGATCATCTACCTACACTCCAATTATGAAGGTTTTAGTTCTCTCCATTTTTGTATATACCGCATACTCGTATGGACATTTAGTGAAAGCCCCAATTTTTCGATGTACTTACTGAAAAGAGCATACTAGGCTCATGGATCCTGATGCAATCTGTACAAAGCTTTTATCAACCTATACACCATTTTTCTTTGCAAATGTCTCTAGTTGGGTTACATAAATTGTATCATGCAATTCTCCGTTCTGGAAATGCGAACTCAACATTCAAATGATGAACCTACCACCCATTTTTTCGTGCATTCTAGTAACATTCTCACAGTCTCAAGCCTTGTCAGTGGTGGAAGTACCTCATCATAATCCACACCTTGCTTTTCTACATAACACTTCATGATTAACCTAGCATTGTGCTTAATTTCCCTGTTTGTGTCCCTCTTACGCCTAAAACCCCATTTCAAATGCACAGTTTTTCCCATGTGGCAATTCGACTATGGCCCGTGTGTTAGTTTTTTCAATGGTTTCAATCTCGTTGTTCATGGATTGTTCCCATGTTTTTCTCATTTTCAGCTTCCAACACGTCCGTTTCATTATAAATATCACTCAGTACACGAAAATTCTGAGGTTCACTATTGCTACTATTTGATGACTTACTCTGTGCATAATTTTGTGCGCTACTTTCCCTGTCTCATATTTCTCTGTTCGGATTGTATGGCTCCCTGTATTCATGCTAGAAGTTGTTGGTTCCTCCTCGCTTTGATAGCCACCTTGTTCAGCACCTTTATTCGACCGATTTTCCTACCAAAATAAATGAATCATGTGATCCAGAATTCTATGATTCCTGTTCAACAACTCATAGTCGTGGCCTTTTTTCTTCAAATATAATGTCATGTATAGAGCCAAAATTTGGATTATAGGAGCGATACACTTTAGTTATGTCCTCTCTCCCGATATTAACCACACCAACTTACGGCGATCACTGAGTTTGCTTGTATGCATACTAGGCAGTTTCATTTGGGCCACACAATATTTCACAATAATTTAAGAATTCTTTCGAGTTAAATTATCCACCCCTGTCCATATGAAACACTTCAATTTTTCTTTTGATTCTTTTTCAACCAAGATTCTAAACTTTTTGAATGCATTGAAGGCCTCAATTTTTCCTTTCAACTTCAAAATCAACACTAAATAAGTAAAGTCATCAACTAAGAGTAAAAAATACATGTTGGCCGCTGTTGTCAATGGTGAAATACGTCTGGAAATATCACCATGAATTAATCCCAACACCTCCAACACCCTCTTAGCTCGATAATCAATATTCTTTGGAATAGAATTTCTGATTTTCTTTGACATTAAACAACCTTCATATAAAGTCTTCAGTTAAAAGAAAATAGGTACGCCCAGTGCCATTATGTTGATATTAATTTTATCACTTGAAAGTTAACATGGCCAAACCTTGAGAACCACACCCAAGTTGATTATTCCCTATTAACTAGTAGACATGAAGGTTTCAAAGTTTCTAGGACAATCTTTTATAGTCTATTTTTAGAGCAGTCTACCTTTCATGACTAAGCATTTTTTGCTGTCATACACCCACAAATAAAGCCCTCTAAGTGTGACATCATTCTTTTCCCAGCTAGTTGACCCAAAGATATGATATTGCTGCACAAGTTCACGAATATATTAGACCTTATGGATATTCAATTATTCTCCTTTTTTGCATCTAAAACCAACTTTACCCTTACCCTTCATAGCGACGCCGAAACTGATTTTCCTGTCACGCTTTCATCTAAACTCTTGAACTTAGACTTGGTACAAGTCGTGTGATTTGATGCTCCATTACCTAAATACAATACTTTTGACTCTCAATTCTTGTTATCATTCTCATTTAATCAACGAGGTTGTACTTCATTCTCATTCATTTAATAATCTTGGTTGTATTTCGTACTCATTCACATAAATATTGCCTTTGCTTATTTTCTACACTCAACCACTAAGTGAGTTTTGAAGATAGTGTGTTTATGTGCATGTTTTATCATTTCTCTTAAAACACTTTATCTCTACAAATTAGATTGCTTTCTTCACCATATACATTATATTTCAAAAAATATGAAATATCCTAAAACACATTCACCCCCACTATATTTTATTAATTACCTAATAGATTGGATCGATAAAAAATATTTTTAAAAAATTAAAAACACTAGTTCAGGACTAAACACTAGTTAGGTGTACTAGTCAAACTGATGCTTGAGTTTTAAAATGGCAAATCAAATAAAATTATTTTGATCTAAAATTTTGGTTATATCACTAATATGTATATCTATTGACATCCATAAGGTTGGATCGATGAAAAATATTTTTAAAAAAATCAAAACACCAATTTAGGACCAAACACTATGTGTTAGTCAAACTGATATTTGACTTTTAAAATGGCAAACCAAATCAAATTATTTTGATGTGAAATTTTGGTTATATCACTAATATGTATATCTATCAACATCCACATGGTTTGATCGATGAAAAATATTTAAAAAAAATTGAAACACCAATGCAGGACCAAACACTATGTAGTTGTGTTATGTTTGACTGTTGAAAATGGGAAACCAAATTTGTTTTAATCTGAATTTTCGTTATATCACTAATATATATATCTATTGAAATCCATACAGTTGGATTGATGGAAAATATTTTTAAAAAAATCAAAACACCAATTCAGGACTAAACACTAGTTAGCTGTACTAGTCAAACTGATACCTGAATGTTGAAATGTCAAACCATAGAAAATTATTTTGATCTGAAACTGATGTTTGACTTTTCAAATGGAGAATCAAATAAAATTATTTTGACCTAAAAGTTTGGTTATATCACTAATATATATATATATATATGTTGACATTTATACTGTTGGATTGATGAAAAATATTTTTTAAAAACTAAAACACCAATTTAGGATTTAACACTAGTTAGCTGTATTAGTCAAACTGTTGTTTCACTTTTCAAAACCAAATAAAATTATTTTGATTTAAAACTTTGATTATGATTTGATTTTCTGATTCATATTTAATTATTATATGAATCCAACCGTACAGATATAACAATTTTCAAAAATTAAAGGGTACTTCTCAGGAAAAATCAACTAATTTAAATAAGTAAATCTTAGTTAGTTTTACAAAATGGATTTAGGGGTTTGTAACCCTATAATGTTTCTTCTATTTTCTTGATTATTTTAACCAATAAGATATAATTAAACTTAATAGTAAATTCCACTACACACTAATACTGGTGGGATTTATGATAAATAATAAAAAACACGATTCTATGTTCTTTTTAAAATAATGGTTAAAATAAGTTTTTGTAAAATTCAAATTCTTGTAAAAAAATCATAATGTTAAAATAATTTACCAAAAGTTAGATATCATGGAAATAATTTAAAAAATTTAAATTGGAAAGCACTTAATTAAATTAAGGCCCGACCCATTAAAAAACCTAGTTAATTACCATTTTCTATACAAGACCATCACCAACAGAAGCAAAAAGCGGTGGCCGCCTGCATCTATATCCACTCACATCTCCGAACCCCCTCACTGTCTCTCAATAACATGAAGTCCTGAACTTAAAACAAACCAAAAATATGTCACTACAGCGAGTCGACCCACATTTCTCTCTCTCCTCATACTTGGACCCCCTACCTGCACCATCTTCTCCCCCGCTCACCTCACTTTAATAGTCCTCATCCTGTTACATAAATTTATTTCAATTCTTCTCCAAACTCTCGGTCTCTCCGACTTTTTCCAACCCGAAGTCTCTCGGTCGACCCGACACAACTCCTCCACCATCGACGGAGATCAGAGTTCTCGGCGCGTTGGAGCCGTTGTTACACGCGCTGAGGTCGGAGAGTGAGCGAACTCGAAATGACTTGGCGTTGGCGCTTTACAATCTCTCGTTGATAAAGAGTAACCAAGTTAAAATGATTAAACTCAGAGTAGTTACAATTCTGTTAAGTTTGTTAGAGAATGATGATGTGGCGGTGTGAGTTTTACCCGTGTTGTGTAATATGGCCAGGTGTGTGGAGGGAAAGTCAATTATGTTGCATCACAATATGGCGATGAGTTTGGAGATGATGTTGAGGAGAGTTGACTCTGAGTCGACTCGGGACAATTGTTTGGCGGCTTTGTAATATGAGATTTAGTGGTTTAACTTTAGAGTGTGGGGATGGGGAGGTTTTGAGTAGATTTTGAGTGAGGTTTTTGATAAAAAGGTATGTCAACTCGATTGGGAGAGAAAAGGTGAGGATGATGTTGAATGCTTTGAGAGGAAGCTGAGCAGGAGGTGGATTAAAGCTTGATTGTGTCTGCGTGTGTATATTCAAATTCACATATGCCCGGAATATTGGGTTGTCAAAATATGCCCGGAACCTTGGGAAAAGGAAATTTTCCGGTTTCCGATGAGATTTTGTTTAAACATTTTTTATTGAATTCAACCAAAAGCAGTCGAATTTAAAATTGTATTTTAGACCATATAAGGTCGAATTTAATTTTTGAGCAGGCCTTTTAAATTTTCCAGAAAATTCAAATTTTTGTGCGGGATTTTCAAATTTTAATTGAAAATATAAATTCGACCGCCTTTAGTCGAATTTGGCAGGTCGAATTTAAGTGGTTGTATTTATCCAGTCTTAATTAGTCGGTCGAATTTAGTTAAATACGGTCGAACTTCTAAATTCGAATCCCTTTATTACAACCGATTCAAAATCGGTCGAAATTAAGTAAATTCGACCGCGCGCGGTCGAATTAAGCTAAATTCGACTGATTTTTTTGGTCAAATTTAGCCTTTTTTCTTCTAGTGTGATGAGTATACAAAACGTACTGAAAATATCTATTTTTCACAATATCATAGTGGTGAACTAAGTGAAGAAGTGAGCGTTATTTCACCCCAGGTTTTTTCTTCGCAAAAAATAAAAGATAAAAGGGCCCAAATAAAGAATTTTACGAAATAGGAGGATGAGATGCTTATTTCGGCATTCCAAAATTTATCATCCGACCCTATCACTCGAGTTCATCAAACTAATGGAAGCTATTGGGAAAGAGTATATGACTATTTTATTAGGCATGAAGATGTTCAATCTGACTGTACTTGGAACTCATTGTCTGTTATTGAACTTGAGATTAATAAATTTCATGGATTTTATAACCAAGTAGGTGCACCAAGTGGCTGATCCGAAAGTGATAAGGTAATTTATAATCTTTATTTAGTTTATTATAAACAAGTTTAATGTAATTTTATGGTTGATTTACTTCTTGTAACAACTAAAACAGATCAACCGTGCAAAAGATATGTACAAAACCTTGTACAAAACCAATATTTCGTTAGAGTATTGCTAGAATGTTTAGAGAAACCGGAATGGAATGTAAGTTTTGCTACAAAAAATCAAAAAAAATCAAAGGGACGGTACTACAACTTCTTCTCCATGTACTCCTGAATGCGTGGTGTGGGAGAACGAACTTTAAAAACTAGTTGGGAGGAAAGCTGCAAGAGAGATGGAGAAAAAAAGGAAAAGACCAGAAAATAAAATTGATGATGGTGGAGCTGCCATTTTGGAACAAATGAGAGTTGATTAATTTGAATCTAAAAAAGAAAAGAACAAACATTTTCACCATGTTGTGAATCATTATCCATATGTCCTCTACCGCCCGAAGTACAATTTTTGTACCAAATTAAAAAATAACCTTTAATCTTTTACTTGATTGGTTGACTTTAAATTTTTAATATATATTTCTCTCTATCTCTCTCTCTTAATATATATACATATATATATATATCACAGTTTACCAATTAATTTTAATAATTAGAATAAAATAAAAAAGACGTCAATAATAACAACAACTAAAAAGAAAAAAAGAACTTAAAAATAATATTATCAGTTTGAGTAGTGCTAGAAGTATCAAATTGTATACCAAAATTTGGTTCCAAATTACAGGACATGGTGACTGAGATGATATTATTGGTGGAATTTGTGTAAATGTAGGGGGTCCGCTATTATTAATTGATTTATAGCATGACATGTGACAGTTGAAATCTAGTTTGGTTACCAATTTGGTACCTCTATTTTAATTACTTAATTACAAATTGTCACTTATAATGCTTAACACTTGTGCAATTTTACATTTTTGGATTTTTTTTTTACATTTTTAAGTTTTCAAATTAGTATAGTTTCAAGAAAATGACAAACTATTACACCTAATAATCATTTACGACATTTAAGTGCTTCAAATCACAACCACATACTATCATCTTAAAAAATAAATGATTATTATATTTTTATATTTTATAAGTTCTCAGCCATGGTGAGGGGTATAATGATTCCATTAGGATATAACAACACGTGAGTGGTCTGTGTTAGTTGCAACAGCTAGGTGGTATAACAACACTACCACAACTCGCACATGTAGATCCTTCAAACTCCAAATGAGTAGGATGAGTTTGGTGGTTCTTGTATTACACTTGAAAATGTAGTGTCATGAGCTCGTCACAAACACCTAACAATTAATATCATAAACCTAAGAACTAATAATTTTCTGATTGTGATAAACAGTTAAGATAGACATGGGATATCGAAGGAGGTCACCCCTTAACGTTTTAAGATTCTTTTAGATGAAAAATTGTAGTTAATAAATTTAACTTGCCAGAACTGTTAACCCATATTATTTCCTTGATTCCTATTGCAAAAATTTAGTTTGTAGATGACTAACACCAACTTTATATTAAGATAATCTTTTCAAACAAGTTGTCAAGTCCATTCCGAAAAAAACAATTACGCTAGAATCTTTCGATCTTTACTGTTGATAGTAGTTTCAAATATATTCAACATCATATTACCAATGATGCTTAATTATATTAAAGAACTTTTTCCATTGTTGGGATGCAGACTTCTATATTGCAACTAAGAGGTAAATGAACCGAGCTGTTCGTGAACAGTTCAAGCACGGCTCTTTAAATTAAAGCTCGATTCGGCTGGGCTCGTTAAGAGGTCGAGCTCGAACTTGAACACATAAAATGTTCTTTAAGCTTAACGAGCTTGAGCTAAACTCTAGCATGTTTGAATCGAGCTCAGCTCGAGATCGATACAAAATTAGTAAATCGGTTTGAAATTAAATAACTCGTGTTCGGCTCGTTAGAGCTCAAAAAAAATGTATAATATTTTTTCTATTTTAATGCTATATATTTAAACTGCCACTTCTTTATTTAAGAAGCCATTTTAAAATAAAAATCTGCAATAAAACACAGCAAAATTGAACATTACAACATAAATCAAATTTGTGCATCGTGAGAGATATAGAAAGAGGATAAAGGATTATGGAGAACTAAGAGATGATAGAAGATTGAGTCGAGATATGAACCTTAACTACAGCTTTAGCTTCAATGTGTTTTAGTTTTACATATTTAGGGATTAGTTAGATTAAATCAATTTACTTTAGGTTGGGCTGGGCCTAGTTTTCTTTTTTATATTGATAGTTATAATTGAGTCTTTATTTGTTAATTTAGCCTATTAGTTTGCATAAATATTTAATATGAAAATAGTAATGTTAGCGAGCTGCTCGATTTGTACACTAGTATGACTAGACTCGCTAATATTCGATAAGTTCAAGTTCGACTCAGTTTACTAACGAGCTCGAGATCGAACACAAATTTTGCTCGATCAAGATGCTCGGCTCGGCTCGTTAAGAAAAAAGATTAAACTCGGCTCATTTTCGTCAAAACTCGGCTCGACTCGGTTCGTTTATATCCCTACTCTTATGTACCAATTCTTCGGTCTTGATAGATTCATTTATATATATAATATTATTTGATGTCTATAATGAAATTATACACCTAGGGGGAGTTGAATAGGTGTTATTCCTAACTAATATCGATTTGAAAGTATTACCGAATATTTATCAAACTGTCAGAAAACCTCTTGTTATATTCCAATATCTGTTGTCAGCAAGCTGACACCCGATATACAATGCAGAAATTAAATAACAGCAAGTAAATAACACAACACAGAGAGTTTTAGCCAGGATCGACCCCTATATCTAACGTTTTACATCCTGGTCCCTTACCAACTTGGTAAGAGAATATATTATTAATCACTTAAATGATAGGATTATAAGATTCAATAATATATCTCCCTTTATCCCTTATTCCTGATAGTAGCATGCTGATAACACCTGTTCCCTTGAGTGGATTGTCCTTAAAGCCCTATACCAAACCTGCATAGCCTTCTCTAGCAATCTAACTCCTCGAAGCCTTGTTATCCAAACTCAACTACTCATTAACACATTTTTACATCTTGAACGATACAATGAAAATTATAAAAGAAAATTTGAACTCGATGAATATAAATATACGTGAATAAATTTGAACTCATAATAAGAATATTCAATGAATACAAGTTGTATTTTCTCACATGGCATGGTGTATACTTCGTGGATCAACCTCAAAAAAAGTATACCCCAGTGTGTTTATGGACTAAGTTAAATTTCAAATCAATTCAACAATACTCCCAATCTTGACCAAGTCTCACAACTAGTTTAAACTAAAGATAAAAGATATATAGAAAAAGATTTTAAAAACGTATATCTTTAGTTTAAATTCAAATACCAATCGAACAAGAAAGTTATTATGATAAAAAAAATTATTTACAACTTTCTAGAAAATAGCAAATGGGTTTAATAAAAAAGTTTGATGAAACAAAGAGCTCTAATATAAATAACATGTCAAATATACCATAGAGTCCTTACAAAAACTCTTTCCTATCTATTTCCTCAAAAACCGTAATTTCGGTTTATCCAGAATAACTTCAAGCTGTAACTCTAGGCTCGCTGATAATCCTATCAAAATATTGTTAGCTTGCTGATATAATAACTATATTATAATATTTGACTTCTGTGAAATAGTATTAGTAACAATTATAGATACATTATAATCAGCTTGCTATTAAGATAACATATCAAGCTATAAGTATATGATAGTCCCCCTGAATCATATATCACGTGGTCGTAAGATAAATATAAATCAATCATAACATCATCAAATTAAATTAAACCGCATTCAAGTTATTCAAACCAAAATAAACCAGATTAATTCCAACAACACCTAGTGGTAAACTAAATCACCAAGTTCAAACACATCACCACCTAAACCAAATAAGTACACACAAACTGATCAAATAAGTACTTAAACCAAAATAATAAACAATTTTCCTGAATTCTCCCTCTTAATCATTAACAAAAATAAAATTTAGGAATTATCTTCAACATCCTTATCCTTGTCTTTGTCCTCCCTGTCCTGTTGCCAAGCTCTGCATCTTTGGTGTCAGTAAGAGTAGTATGAAAATGTATGTCATCCTAATCTGTAGAAGCAACCAAATTATTGTCTACTGATCTTCTTGTTTAAGTGTAGGAAAATGCACCAGAAGGATCAGAAGGTTCGGATGGAGTAGCAATACCCAATAACACATCCTTGAGTATCTTTTGATCAACAACAATCTTATCCAACCCCTTAAGAATTATCTATCTGTCAGCCTTTATATCAGCCATAAAATTATTGAGCTTATTGGATAATTCCTCATCAAACTGAGCAACATGAGGAGATATATGAATATGGGAGGGCTTAAGAACTTGAACAACAACAAAAAAGCCATCAGCTTCAACCTTCAGACCACTCTGAGATAAGCACTTATCCTCTAAAAATTCTTTAGTAGTCAGAGTCTCAATATCAGAAATATCAACACGACACCACTCAAACACCTTGCTCAAAAGCAGACCATGGGGTAACCTATTGATTGGCTTCCCATCAAAAACCTCAACTATATTCTTCAAAATCAATTCACTTATATCAAACCTTTTATCAGCTAAAATCATACTCACAATAAGCACATCTAGCAAAGTTGAACCTAATACCCAATCTATGACATAAATTTTCCAAATAAATTTTAAACAATAAGTGAGCCATAGGCACCACTTAAGCATTAGTAAGGGCAAAAAACTCAACATACTTACCATTTCAAGTAAACATTTAATTCACATAACGGGTAGATCATATATCATACAAATTCAAAATTATAAACGTAATTTACATCGCATGCAAACTAAACAAATAAATTAAAAAATTAAAGAGTGGGCCGATAATACCCGATACCAGCTTATAAGCTTGCTTATTGAACATTACACATTCCCAATTCTCTTGTGAGTGTGCTGAAACGCTTTTCATCTAGAGGCTTTGTGAAAATATAAGCAATTCGAGCATTAGTAGCAAAAAATACCTCCAAATCCAGGAATAATGCAAATCTGCAGCTCAGGGTTGCCTAGTTGTGCATAAGATGTAGACATATGTGCATGTCAGGATTAGAAAAATCCGGTAAAAGTACCCCTCCCGACAACGAGACTCGTTCCCGATTTACAAGATTAATTTTTAAAATAATTTTTTCGACGATCCAACCGTACGGATGTTAAGATATATCAATTTTAGTCCTATGAAAAAAATATAAAAAAATTAGAAATTCATCTTGCATGTCAGGATTAGAAAAATCCGGTAAAAGTACCCCTCCCGACAACGAGACTCGTTCCCGATTTGCAAGATTAATTTTTAAAATGATTTTTTCGACGATCCAACCGTACGGATGTTAAGATATTTCAATTTTAGTCATATGAAAAAATTATAAAAAAATTAGAAATCCATCTTGCACGTCAGAATTAGAAAAATCCAGTAAAAGTTCTACTCCGGACAACGAGACGCGTTCCCGATTTACAAGATTAATTTTTAAAATGAAATTTTCGACTATCCAACCGTACGAATGTTAAGATATATCAATTTTAGTCCTATGAAAAAATTATAAAAAAATTAGAAATTCATCTTGGATGTCAGGATTAGAAAAATCCGGTAAAAGTACCCCTCCTGACAACGAGACTCGTTCCCGATTTGCAAGATTAATTTTTAAAATGATTTTTTCGACGATCCAACCGTACGGATGTTAAGATATTTCAATTTTAGTCATATGAAAAAATTATAAAAAAAATTAGAAATTCATCTTGAACGTCAGAATTAGAAAAATCCAGTAAAAGTACTACTCTGAACAACGAGACGTGTTCCCGATTTACAAGATTAATTTTTAAAATGAAATTTTCGACGATCCAACCGTACGGATGTTAAGATATATCAATTTTATTCATATGAAAAAATTATTAAAAAATTTGAAATTCATCTTGCATGTCAGGATTAGAAAAATCCGGTAAAAGTACCCCTCCCGACAACGAGACTCGTTCCCGATTTGCAAGATTAATTTTTAAAATGATTTTTTCGATGATCCAACCGTACGGATGTTAAGATATATCAATTTTAGTCATATGAAAAAATTATAAAAAAATTAGAAATTCATCTTGCACGTCAGAATTAGAAAAATCCAGTAAAAGTACTACTCCGGACAACGAGACGCGTTCCTGATTTACAAGATTAATTTTTAAAATGAAATTTTCGACAATCCAACCGTACGGATGTTAAGATATATCAATTTTATTCATATGAAAAAATTATTAAAAAATTTGAAATTCATCTTGCATGTCAGGATTAGAAAAATCTGGTAAAAGTACCCCTCTCGACAACGAGACTCGTTCCCGATTTGCAAGATTAATTTTTAAAATGATTTTTTCGACGATCCAACCGTACGGATGTTAAGATATATCAATTTTAGTCATATGAAAAAATTATAAAAAAAATTAAAAATTCATCTTGCACGTCAGAATTAGAAAAATCCAGTAAAAGTACTACTCCGGACAACGAGACGCGTTCCCGATTTACAAGATTAATTTTTAAAATGAAATTTTCGACAATCCAACCGTACGAATGTTAAGATATATCAATTTTATTCATATGAAAAAATTATTAAAAAATTTGAAATTCATCTTGCATGTCAGGATTAGAAAAATCCGGTAAAAGTACCCCTCCCGACAACGAGACTCGTTCCCGATTTGCAAGATCAATTTCTAAAATGATTTTTTCGACGATCCAACCGTACGGATGTTAAGATATTTCAATTTTAGTCATATGAAAAAATTATAAAAAAATTAGAAATTCATCTTGAACGTCAGAATTAGAAAAATCCAGTAAAAGTACTACTCCGGACAAAATTAGTATAGTATAGTTTTTAAGTTTTCAAATTAGTATAGTTTCAACAAAATGACAAACTATTACACCTAATAATCATTTACGACATTTATGTGCTTCAAATCACAACCACATACTATCATCTTAAAAAATAAATGATTATTTTATTTTTATATTTTATAAGTTCTCAGCCATGGTGAGGGGTATAATGATTCCATTAGGATATAACAACACGTGAGTGGTCTGTGTTAGTTGCAACAGCTAGGTGGTATAACAACACTACCACAACTCGCACATGTAGATCCTTCAAACTCCAAATGAGTAGGATGAGTTTGGTGGTTCTTGTATTACACTTGAAAATGTAGTGTCATGAGCTCGTCACAAACACCTAACAATTAATATCATAACCCTAAGAACTAATAATTTTCTGATTGTGATAAACAGTTAAGATAGACATGGGATATCGAAGGAGGTCACCCCTTAACGTTTTAAGATTCTTTTAGATGAAAAATTGTAGTTAATAAATTTAACTTGCCAGAACTGTTAACCCATATTATTTCCTTGATTCCTATTGCAAAAATTTAGTTTGTAGATGACTAACACCAACTTTATATTAAGATAATCTTTTCGTCGTAAATTGAGATTAAATATTTTTTTTATTTAATTTCAATTTAAAATTTTAATAAAAATATTTAACTTACGATGAAATGTTCACATCGTCCCAACTTCAAATGATTTTTATTTTCCGTCCAATTTTTTTTGGAAAAAAGTTAAATTTCCCTCTTTGATAACTTACGATGAATTTTAATTTCCGTCGTAAATTTGACCATCCGATTTTTTCCGTCGCAAATATTTTGTTGTAAATTTAGATAAAATATTTTTTTATTCAATTTCAATTTAAAATTTTAATAAAAATAGTTAACTTACGACGAAATGTTTAAATCGTCGCAACTTCAAATAATTTTTATTTTTGTTTAATCGTGTCGTGCATAATTTTATTAATAAAATACTAAACTTACGACGGTTTTGGCTTTCGTCGTAAATAATTACGACGTTTTACTTTTTTCTGTCGTAAATTGGGCGCGCATTTTTTTCCGTCGTAAGTTGGCCGTCGTAATTGGCCTATTTTGTTGTAGTGTAATTAGGATATTTTTCATTCTCAAATCGAGGAGGTTTCTTGACATAAACTTCCTTTTTAAGGAATCCATTTAAGAACACACTCTTTACATCCATTTGGTATAACTTGATTTTATTGTAGCATGCAAATGAAAGTAGTATTCTGATTGATTCCAATCTTGGAACATGAGCATAATTTTAATCAAAATTAATGCCTTCTTATTGATTGTATTCTTGTGCCACCCAAACATCACATTTATCAAATTGATTGAGTTCTTCTAGCATTTCCATGATCCAATTTTAATTATTAAGAGCTTCATTGATATTCTTTGTTTCCTCCCTAGCTTGGAAAAGCTGAAAAAGCACAAATATTTGTTGCACCTTTTCTTATCTTAATTCCTTCTGATCTATCACCAAAATTAATTCTGGAGGATGATTTGTCACTGTCTGAGATGACTTTGGTAGAGAATTTTGAGCTATGACTTCCTCATTTGTTCAAATAGATACTTACCATCAAAATATATTATGAAGCTTCTCAGTAGCTCTATTTCCCCTTGGACCTTTCAAAGTAAGTCTAGATAACTGTTCCAAAGTTTTATCAATAGATGAAGAAGTTCCAGCTTTTTTATCAACTTCTGGAGTTGCATCTTTTGACTTGTCAACTTACTGCGAATCAGTATTCTTCACTGCCAGCTCGCTGCCAGTACCAGTACCTGCAACGTCTTCCTCTTCCCTTGATAGATCATCATTAGACTCTTGAAATGAGACATCAATAGACTCTTTAACAACATTTTTATATATATTATACACTCTATATGCATGACCTGTTAAAGAATAACCTAAAAATATAACTTCATAAGATTTAGAACCCAATTTACCATCCCTTTTAGACATTTTAATTATAAAGCACTTTGTACCAAAGATATTGCAGTACCCAATATTAGGTTTCTTCTTCCTCAATTCATATGGAGTCTTGTTGAGTAATGGCCTGATTAGCACTATGTTAAGAACATAACTTGTTGTGTTGACAGCTTTTGCCCAAACAGTCCTTGGCAACTTGCTTTCCTGAAGCAAAGTCCATGATGTTTCTTGCAATGACATGTTCTTATGCTCCACAACTCCTTTTTGTTGTGGTGTACGAGATGCAAAAAATTGATGTGTACTTTTTTTACAGTAAGGATTAAAGTCCTTTTGGAATTAACCACCATGATCACTTCGTAGATCTATAAGTCTTGTTTCATGCTTATTCTAAAGTAACTTGATTAGCTTATAGATCACTTCGTAGATCTATAAGTCCTTTTGGAATAAATGCACAATATTTAGTAGATAATAACAATACCCAAGTATAGCTAGAATAATCATCAACAAGAACAAAATCATACCACCTGCAATACTCTTATAAGCTTCTGGACCAAATAAATCTCTAAAGGTTTAGAATTTGATACCACTTTCTTTACTTTGTGTGATGTTCTGATTTGCTTTTCTAGTTGACAACCAGTACATGTTTCTATCTTAACATACTTCAATTTTGGTAATCCTCGAACTAGCTATTTTATTGATAGCTTGCTAAGTAATTTCATGTGTGCATGTCCAAGTCTTTTTTGCAAAATTTCTGGACTTATATCAATTGCTTCTAAACAACATGATTGTTCATGTTCTTCAAAATCCAATACATAAATAAAAAAATTCTATACTAGCAACTAGAGGAATTTTATTAGAACCCACAAGTATAATACACTCATGTTGACCAAATCTAATTTATGACCATCATTAAATAATTGACTTATACTAAGCAGATTTTAAGTAAGATCTTTAACATATTGAGCTTTATTTAAAGACACAATACAATTACTAATTTTTCCTTTTCCAAGAATAGAAAGAGTCTTGTTATCATCAATTATGGCACTTCCACCCTTCTTCATCTTTAGACTAAAAAACTGAGATTTGTCTCCACTCATGTGCATTGTTGCACCACCATCCAAAATCCATTAATTTGACTTTAATTTGGCCATGAGACAAACCTACAAAACAAATAAAGATAACTAAACATTTTGGTACCCATTTTAGCTTGGGTCCGGCATGGTTAGTAGATAGAACATATAAAACATTCAAATCATATTTTTTTAGCCTAATTTTAAACATTTTGGGAGTTTGATTCTTTGTTCTGCCGGTCTTGTCAGCTTGCCATTTTGGTTTAACAGCTTGCTCCGGTGAGCTGTCTGTCTATTCCATCTTTTTGACACTGCCTGTTTAACTTTGTATTGCTTAGCTAGATGACCTTTTTTCCCACCAGTGTTGCAACCTTTCCTGGGCAGAACATAGTCACTTGAAATCCCATTTTTGCCTTCATACTTCAGAGAATGATCCTTTGATATAGATGCCATTCCAAGACCACCTTTATCCAATGGAACTCGAGTTTGTTGGATCATAGATTTGAGTACTTCTTTTCCTTGAACAAACTTTCCCCTTTATTTTTGAAGATTCTTGATTTCATCTTCTAGTTGCTTGATCTTCTTAGCTTGTTCTTCTTAGCTTGTTCTTCCTTGAGTTCTTTTGTTCATTCCTACTCATAATTTGTTGGTTGTTTTTTTAAGTTGAGCAATATGTTCCTTGAGATTTTTTATTATTCCAACATTTGATTTGGAATCCATTAGATCTGAAATGACTATTCGAAGATGAATATTTTCTTATTCTAGCTCATAATTCTCATTCTTTAAATTCATAAGGTCAATCATTGATTGAATAGCTTTATCCTGCATGGCTAGTTCATCTAAAGAAAAAATATAATGTACTTTAGAACTAATAGAATTTACCTTGCTACTTGAGTCTAATCCATTGTAATCAGTTTCACATGATTTTTCAAGTCTTACATAATCTAAGTTAACCATCTCTCCACTTGACTCGTCATAATTTGAATCTTAATCATCACTTCAAGTCAGAAGTGCTTTAGATTTCCTCTTGTCTCTGAAATCAGCTTCATGTTTAGGCCGTTTTAACTTATTTTTCAGCTTGTAGCAATCTCTTTTGTAGTAAATTTTGTTTCCGCATTCATGACATGTGTCTTCCTTTGAATCTTTCTTTGCACCAAAAGTTTTTCCTTTGTCTCTCCTCATTCTGTTCTTCTTTTAAATCAGTTTCTTGATTTTCCTGGACATGAGAGTCATTTCTTCATCTGACTCTTAGCCCTCATCTGATTTCAGATTGTTAACAGACGAGTGCAAAGATAAATTATTATTTTCTCAGTTGGTAGTTTGACACGTTCAGATTTGATGGCTTCAATTCTTGACTTAAATTTTTCCAGCTCAGCAAAGATAGTTAGATGATCCATTGTATTAGAATTTATAGCAGATTCCAAAATTGTAGTCTTGGATTGATAGATAAAAGGAACCGAGCTAAATACTATCATGTTGATCTCCTCTTGTGAAATCTTCTTTCCCAATATTTGTAAACCATTTATTGTATTCTGGAACCTTAGTTAAGCTTCCTTGATAGTTTCAACATCTTCAAGCTTGAAGTTTCCAAGATCATTCAATAGAGCACTAAGTTTAACTTTCCTCAATGCTTTTAATCCTTCATGGTATGTTTCAAGAGCATTTCAAATCTCCTTGACAGTCTTGAAAGATGATAATTTATCATATTCTGCTTGATTTGGACCCATAATAAGCATGCTTCTAGCTTTCCATTGTATCCAATCTTTAATAGCTCGTCAGTAGTAAGTGCATTAACATCTTTGACTCTCCCTTTGTCATCTTTAAACTCATATGGTCCTTTCTGAGCTACTCTTAGAACAAGTGGATCCCTTTATCGATTTCTCCGTCTTCCTCTTCTTCTTTATTTAAATATTCAATCATTTCTTGAGGATCCATTAGGCTTATAGTATGAATAAATGATAACAATGAGAAGAGATTTTGGGAGAGATTTTCAGTGATGATTCAGACTTCTTAAAAAAAGCTTTTAAATATCGAGCGGTTATGAAATATATTTGTGTATGTGACCGTTAGGAATAGAAAATATAATAAAAAGAAACAGAGAGGATGTTGAGGAGGGCTGTTGGTATTGTCTGCAATCTTTATACAGACAAACTTATGTAAAGTGTTTGAGATATAAAACTGAGAAAAGAAAGTTGCGTTGTTGTATTACTAAAAGAAACCAACCAGGAAGGTGGTGCAGAAAAAAACAGAAAATATTCCTACTATTACTCCAGTACTGCTACTAATTCAAACGCTTCCTAAAACTACTCAACTACGTGCATGACTAAGTCACAAGACTATATCTGATAAATCTATCTATTATTTATTCAGCAATTAAAATAAAACAAGCTCAGCAGTCTTGATAGCCCAACAGTCTTGATTAAAAGCCCAACATTCACCTCCTTAATCAAAGACTTTTCTTGACTAAATCTTTAACTCCCAGTAACGCTCTCATCTGCTCGAACTTCACCTTCGACATGGCTTTGGTTAAAATATCAGCCTTCTGCTCCTCTGTTCGAACATGCTTAAGGATCACTTCTCCACGCTCAACACAATCTCTAATAAAGTGGTAAAGAATATCAATATGTTTGCTGCGTCCATGAAATACTGGATTCTTTGACAGATCAATTGCAAATTTATTGTCAACGTACAGTTCCACAGGTCCAATGTATGCATCCGAGATTTGATTTAGAACTTTACACAACCATATGCCTTGACATGCTGCAGCAGTTGCAGCCATAAAATCGGCTTCACACGAAGATAAAGCTACGCATTTTTGTTTATGTGACACCCAGGATATTAAACTTTCATTCAGATAAAATGCTAACCCACCTGTGCTCTTTCTGTCATCCAAGTTGCCAGCTAAATCACTGTCCGAAAACCATGCTAACAGGTAATTCCCTTTACCTCTCAAGTAAACCAGTCTGAAGTCCAAAGTTCCACGTACGTATCGTATTATACGCTTCACTGCATTCAAGTGGAGGATAGTGGGTCTTTCCATGTATCTGCTAACAACACCAACTGAAAATGAAATATTTGGGCGTGTGTGCACCAAATATCTCAGACTACCCACAAGGCTTTTATAATCAGTTGGGTTCACAGCCTTTCCTTTCTCGTCCTTGTGCAACTGGATTTTAGGCTCCATAGGATATTTCAAAGAGTTACACTCACACATCCCAGCTTTCTCCAATAATTTTCTCGCATACGCAGCCTGCTTCAGTTCTATGTAGTCCTTTCCTTGCTCGACCTCAATACCCAGGTAGTATGACAACTTGCCTAAATCAGACATGTCAAACTCTTTAGCCATCTGCTCTTTAAATTTTCCTATATTCGACAGCCTTGTCCCGGTAATTATTAAATCATCCACATAGACACCCACTATCAGAGACTCATATCCTTCTCTACGTGTATAAACCGCATGCTCGTGTTGATATTTAGTAAAACCCAGTCCTTCAACACATCTCCTTAAGCGAGCATACCATGCCCCTGGCGCCTGACACACTCCGTAGAGAGCTTTCATAAGCATGTACACTTTATGTTCCTCACCAGTTTTTTCGAAACCTTCAGGCTGAAAAACATATACCTCCTCTTGCAAATCGCCATTGAGGAAGGCGGATTTTACATCTAAATGATGGACTTCCCATCCATTTTAAGCTGCAACAGCCAAGATCAACCGGACTGTCTCCAACCGAGTAACCGGGGCAAAAACTTTTTCATAGTCAACCTCTTGTTTTTGTACATAACCTTTTGCTACGAGACGGGCTTTGTACTTGATGACTTCTCCTTAAGTATTTTTCTTTACTTTGAAAACCCACTTTAGCCCAATCGCCCTTTTTCCAACTGGTAGTTCTGTTAGCCTCCAAGTCTGATTTTTTTCTATCGATTATATCTCTTGATTCATTGAAATTTTCCACTCCTTTTCTTTGGCTGCTTCATGGTAGTTTGAGGGCTCTTCCACACTTAGCAGAAGTAAATCATCAGGCAATTCTATCTCTTCTGTTTCATCATAAATTTCTCCCAACAACCTGAATCTTCTCGGTTCAATGCTTTGTGATGAATCTGTTGCTCTGCTTGTTTGTTTAGCTGACTGTGAGGACTCTAACAGTCGAGAATTCTCAGGAGTGTATGGAGTCGACTGAAATGAAGATGACTGGGACTCCAGCTCAAGTTCACTAGTTTCTGTCACCCCTGTGCTAATGTTGATCACAGAAAATGTAGGTGCTACAACACCCTTACCCATCTCTGTGTCATTCCATGGCCATCCTTTCAATTCCTCAAATGTGACATCCCTGCTTACATGGATTCTCCCTGATTTTGGATCAAATAAACGATATGCCTTGGACCCTGGTTCTTTACCGAGGTTCACAACCGGCTTACTCCGGTCAGCCAACTTCTTAACATAAATAGCAGGAATTTTCATATGTGACATACACCCAAAATTTTTAACATGATCAATGTTTGGTTTGTTACCTGACCAAGCCTCGTAGGGTGTTTTTTCCAGTTAGAGCTCTAGTGGGTAATCGGTTCAACAAGTAAACAGCGTGCCTTACTGCTTCACCCCAAAATTTTGATGGCATTTCCCTTTCTTTCAACAAGCTCCTTGTCATCTCAACCACGGTTCTATTCCGACGTTCAACCACCCCATTTTGCTGCGGGGAATATGGTGCCGTGAGATGTCTCATGATGCCTGCTTCATCACAAAATTCATTAAATTTTGCTTAGCAAAACTCCCCACTACTGTCTGTCCTCAAGATTTTTATTTTTTCTTCACGACCATTTTGAACCAGAGCTTTGAACTTTCTGAAAGAATCCAAAGCCTCATCCTTTGTTTTCAACATGTACACCCACATAACTCTACTGAAATCATCAACTAGCAGCATGAAGTAGTGACAGCCACCTGGTGTTGGCGGTGAAATGGGACCACACAAGTCACCATGGATGAGCTCCAGAATTTTGCTTGCAGTGAACGTCATTTTTGAAGGAAATGATTTTCTGGTCTGTTTAGATACCAGACAACCCTGGCACACATCTTTTGGTTGTACCATTTTTGGCAAACCATACACCATATCATTTTCTGACATAATTGACATAGCCTTAAAATTAACGTGGCCCAGTCTGGTGTGCCACAACCGAGTTGTTTCCTCAGCTCTTGACAACAAGCAAACACCTCCTTTATCCTCAATAATTATTTTATAGAGTCTGTTTGGAGATCGACGTACCTTCATCACCAGCTTTCCAGACGTGTCATAAACCCACAAGAATTCAGCTTTCATAATTACTTTGTTCCCCTCTTCTGACAGTTGACCCAAAGATATGATATTACTACAAAGAGTTGGGATAAAATATACCTCTTTCAACAACCTCTGTTCTCCATTCTTGCATTTAAAAACTATCGATCCCTTTCCCTTTATGCTGACTGTTGATCCACCTCAGAAACGAACCTGCCCAGCTACATTTCCATCTAGTTCCTTGAATTTAGATCGATCCTCAGTCATATGGTTGCTTGCCCCGTTATCAAGATACCAAAATTTGCTCTGTATTTTTCTGTCACCATCTGTACTTAGCTTAGGAACAACTCCTCCCTCGCTTAGTAAGACAAGCTCACCGTCACTTGTATTCTTTTCAGACAACAGAAGTGCTGGCTCGTCATCAACTATATGTGTCAAATTTGCCTCTTATTTTTTCTCTTTTTCTCGCCTTGGTTTTCTGCATTCTGATGCGTAATGACCGTAAATGCCACAATTATAGCATTTCAGCTTACTCCTATCACGTCTTGAGCCATTTTCACGACCTCCATCTTCGGCTTGGCCCTGTTTTCCTTTGTCTGTACTGTGGCTTTTGGCAAAACCTTTTCCTTTACCACGACTCCCACCTCCAGAACGATACTTTTCAAGGCCACCCTTATTCGATCTTTTCTGCCACTCCTCCTGAGTTAACAGAAGTTGACCTCCAGTGCTTTCTGCCTGTCCACGCAACCTTTCATCATGGGCCTTCAGTCGACCCACCACCTCATCTACCGTCATCTCTTTCATATTTCCAAATTGCTCTATGGTTGAAGCAATCTGCAAATATCTTGAAGGAACTGCACGAAGCAATTTCTTCACAACGTTGGATTCCTTCATCTTTTCTCCTAGAACACGGATATTTGTTACTATACCATACAACTTCATACAAAAGTCGTCAAGCTGGTCCGTTTCCCTCATGCTCATCGTCTCAAACTCCGTCTTTAACGTCTGTACTTTTGCCTTTTGTACACGGTCAGCGCCTATGCACATTGTCTTGATCGCATCCCATGCCTTCTTGGCGGATGTCTTCTCAATAATGGATAGCAATACCTCCTCTGGTATGCTCTGGTAGATAGTAGCTAATGTTATTTTATCCATCCTTGCTTCTACAGCTACCTTTGGGTCATCTGGGTCTATAGCATCCCACACTCCTTGTGATTGCATATAGACTTTTAGCTTCAGTGACCATGATGTGTAGTTGTTTTTCGCCAACATAGGATAACTCAAACCAATAGTGCCTTCTTTGTGCTTCTGCGTCTCCATTACAACTGATGTCTTAGGCATGTACTTGGGCATCCACTTGGGCATCTACAATCTTTATACAGACGGACTTATGTAAAGTGTTTGAGATATAAAACTGAGAAAAGAAAGTTGCGTTGTTGTATTACTAAAAGAAACTGCAATACATAAATAATAGAAACCAACCAGGAAGGTGGTGCAGAAAAAAACTGAAAACATTCCTACTATTACTCCAGTACTGCTACTAATTCAAACGCTTCCTAAAACTACTCAACTACGTGCATGACTAAGTCACAAGACTATATCTGATAAATGTATCTATTATTTATTCAGCAATTAAAATAAAACAAGCCCAGCAGTCTTGATAGCCCAACAGTCTTGATTAAAAGCCCAACAGTTGGGGGCCAAATATTATCTTAAGAGCCCCTTAAGTAGAAGTTTTTAAAAGGAGGCTTGCAAGTAGCTCTTATAGTTTCCTAATAGTGATAGTCTGCATGGACATTTAATACTTTTCTTTCGGTTTTCTCCTAATAGTTGTATGTGCTTGGTGATAAAAAATATAATTAGATTGAGTAATAATTATACGGGTGAAAAATTATTATCATAATTGATTTGGATAAAAATTATATTTAGAAAATTATTATAAATATTATGTGTTTGTCACAAAGTTGGAGATTGGACATCAAGAAAGGAAGTTTGTATAATAAGTATGGGAAGAATTTTAGAACAAGTATGCTATGTTTTGGTGGGTAAGTTATGGGTGGGTGTATACATTACCATTTAAGTTTGATGGGTATATATACATTATCATATGTTTAACTTTAGTCACATCACTCTAATTTATGTACTATCGGATTGCTTGAGATGTATGTACATCCATTTCTCTTTAATCTTAATTTTTCTGTCGGGGTTACACTGGCCTCTTGAAAATAAAAACAAAAACGGTTTTTGTCAACATTCTCCTTTGGTTCCACTATATTTTACTTTTTCATTTCGAATTTTAAAGGTAGTTGGTAATTCATTTGCTTTATACTACATTATATCAAAAACTCCAATGTTTTGTGATAATATTTTCATAGCAGGTTATCAAAGTCCACTTGGTTAAGTTCTAATGAGAAGCATCTAAATTTGAAATAAGCAATTTATCAGCTATCCATATTTTATTTACATATTGGCACATACAACAAGAACATTATTTTAGCATTTATTTTGAAAGGTTATAAGATGCCGACATTCATGTGCATAAAGAGAAAATTTACATGGTTTATAAATGGTTAAAGGAGAAAAAAAAGATAAATTTAGGTAGGTGCTATCTAAAGAATATCATTGGGAAAGATTTATTTGGATTACTTTTAAAATATAGTGATTAGATTTATATTTGTTTAAAGTTATTATTTTTAATGTATAGTTCTTTTGACTATTTACTTATTTTTAGATGTACACAATGCGGGAGCTCTTCAAAAACAGTCTCCTATTCTCCGGCTTCAACAAAGCGTGGGGAATTATAGTAAGGCTGTCCACCATTAAAATAAGACACAACATTAAAATATATCTACCACCATATTTAGTAAATTACAAAAATATCTAGAAAATATTAAATCAAGGCAAAAGAAACAAATTTAAAGTACAAAAGATTAAAAGATTCAATAAAATATATAATTTTTCCTTCTTGACTCACTCCTGAAGAAACTCCTCTAGTAAGATCTAGTAAAATCTAGAATCTTCAATTTTATTTTATAAATAGATAGTCCTTGGCCTATCACTATCTCATCCCTCCCCACATTTTCTTCTCCCCTCTTCTCCTAAGCAACTCAATATACATTTTAGTAAAAAATACAAGTAACTATAGTTTTTGTAGTTTTGAATAATCTTATTAAGATAGTAGAGGAGATGTATCAGTTTTTATTTTTTTCTAGAATTTCATCTCCACTATCACAATTTTGATTTTGTATGAGCCAGATGGTAAGTCACATGGCCTTTTTGAATAATCTTATATATGTATGTATACTATGATCACTTAGAATTAATTCTTTGTCTAGTCATAACTTTTCAGATTTGTTTTTTCAAGATATATTTCCTGGCATCACAAAAAAGTTGTGTTTTCATTTCTGTTTTGATACTGAATTCAATAGTTTTTCACAATTAGAGCTACTTAGATCTTAACTAATTTTGATTTCAGATTTGAGCTAAATTTTTCATTAATTTTGGTTTTCATCAAATTTCACCCATGTACAACCAAATCAAGATATATAAATTCTTATTTTTGGTTCATTATTTGTTCTTTTTTTAGATCTAAATATGAGAACTCAAAATTTTAATTGTCATTCATGTCCATATAAACTATTAAAATCTATTTATTGAAGATTCTACGCATATATTATCAATTTGATTTTAAATACTCTAATCCAAAATACTCATATTACTTGTTTTATCATGTACAGTAAACAATGAAGAAATTGCTCCACAATTAAGAGGTACTATTCTTTTATATTTATCAAATTTATAGAAAATAATTATTAATTATTTATTTAATTATCAGATTCCATGTAATAGTCATTTGTATTTGTTACTTACATTTGATTGAAAAGATTATTGGATGACAAATTATTTATTCTTGATTTGAAGGTGAAACTCTCAACACACCTGGGATTATGGTTGAACATAGGCAAGTAGTTTGTTTTTATTGCACATCCTTCTTTTACTCGCTGACATGATCACTCATGAATACTTTATAATATTATTTTTTTATTGCCCTTCTTCATGATGCAGATATATTCTCTACTGAATTTTGAACCAATTCCCATTAACACAGCTTTTGAAAAGGGAGGGTCTCTTCTACGAAAAGTGGAAATGTTAGATTATGTATGCCGATCCAATCATATATGATGTTTGCAATTCAATCATGTCAATTGTATTAATAGCATGTAGCATAATAGTTTCATCAATTCTCAAAATTCTATGTTGTCAATTTGCATTATCTTTATCCATATGTCGTGTACCTCCTCATGTACAATTTTTGTAATAAATTGAAAAATAATCTTTTAATCTTTTACTTGATTGGTTGATTTTGATTTATTTGAATGTATATTCCTCTCTATATATATAGGTATATCCTATAGGTATATCACCGTTTACTAATTAGTTTTATTATTTAGAATAAAACAAAATAGACAACTAAAAAGCAAAAAAGGTCCTTAAAAATAATATTATCAGTTTGAGTAGTGCTAGAGGTATCATATTGTATAATAAAATTTGGTTCCAAATTACATGACATGGTGAGTTGAGATGATATTACTGGTGAGATTTTTGTGAATGGAGGAGGTCCATTTTGGTTACCAATCTGTTACGTGTATCATTATTCTTATCACTTTATTACAATTTGTCACTTATAATGCTTCACACTTGTGCCATTTTATATTTTTATCTTTTTGTATTATGTACTCAATTATATTTTTGACATTTCTAAGTTTTCAAATTTGTATAGTTTCAACAACATGACAAATTATTACACCCAATATCATTCACTACATTTAAGTGCTTCAAATCACAACCACATACTATCACCTTAAAAATAACTAATTATTATGTTATTATATTTTATTGGTTGTCAGCCATGGTGAGGGGTACAATATTTCCATTATGACATAACAACACATGAATGGTCTGTGTTAGCTACAAGAACTAGGTGGTATACAAAACTACCACTGCTCACACATGTTGATCCTTCAAACTCCGAATGAATTGGATGAGTTTGTTTGTTCATGTATTACCCTTGAAAATGTGGCATCGTGAGCTCGTCATAACCCTAAGAACTCCTAATAATTTTCTCATTATAATAAAAGTTGAGATAGTTTGGGGATATCGATGGAGGTCACCCCTTAACTTTTAAGATTCTTTTAGATGAAAAATTTATTCAATAAATTTTCCTTGCCAGACAAGTTAACCCGTCTTGTTGCCTTTATTTCTAGTGCAAAATTCTGGTTTGTAGTTGAGTAACACCAACTTGATGTTAGGTTAATCTTTTCAAACAAGTTGTCAAGTCCATTCCCTAAAACAAATTACACTAGAATCATTCGGTCTTCAGTGTTGATAGTAGTTTCAAATATTCTCAACCTCTTATTACCAATGATGCTTGAATATATTAAAGAACATTTTTCACTATTGGAATGCAAATTTCTTCATTGCAACTAAGACACTATAAATGAACCGAGTTGTCCGTGAGCAGTTCAAGCTCGGCTCGTTAAATTAAAACTCGGTTTGGCTTAGCTCGTAAGAGCTCCAGCTCGAACAACAAAGAGTGTTATTTAAGCATAACGAGTTCGAGCCGAACTCTAGCATGTTCGACTCGAGTTCGGCTCGAGAGCGGTTTCAAATTGATAAATCGGTTCAAAATTGAATAATTCGTGTTCGGCTCGTTAGAGCTCGAAAAAAGTAGATATAATATTTTTTCTATTTTTATGGTATATATTCAAACTATTGGATTAAATAATAAAAACGAATTTCTATTATTTAATTAATAACTAAGTCATACTTAATTATTATGGGCAAAAACATTCCTTTTAATTCGAATTTATATTATCTCAATTAAGTCTTACTTAATTATAATAAAATTCAAATAATCATCAATTAATTTAAATCCATAATTTAAATTAACTATTCCATTAAGTGCTCTATTTGTGCGACCCTATAGGCTATTATTTAATTGGCAATAATTTTATTCTCTAATAAAATTATAAACAATGAGCGGTATCTAGTAATACATCATTGTTACCCAATTAAACAATAATTAAATCGTGATTAGATAAAACCTTTTGTGATTAATGTTTTTCATGTAATATAATCCCTTTAACCATACATATTATAGATTAAACTCGAGGCATGTATTTAGTCATCCTCTTCAACATTTAATCCGGGTTTACTTGATCCATGAGTAGATTATCGAGACAAATCATTATTTGAGCATGGCCATGCTTTTATAATCTCACTCAATCAAGAGGCCAATAATATCTCTCCTAATTATAGGAGGGTTAAATCCTTTATCTATCATTCATATTTCTCATACGACTCATGATATACCCGATGTCCACTTTTATCATCACCCGATCAAAAGTAACTTTTAATGTAGTCAAAGTATATTAATCCTCGTATAGAAATATAATGATTTCAAGTCAAAGGATCGTTACACCATTATCACTGTGAGTCTTTCTTATGACTTTATTAAACATGAAGAATCTCACTGTGGGTCTGTCCAGTACCATGTACTTTCACATGTACCTATGTATTGACTTTAGTATCCCCATACTTATAACCAATGAGATGTGGTTATCTTGTCAAACAATATACTAGTCTATCTATGTATTATTATTGTCCTATATAATAATACTCGACTAGGGACCTTTAAGAATATGATATATTATATAATCTCAAGTTCAAGTCATGTACTTAAACTATACAATTTGTATCATGATTCTAAGGACATTTATTATGCTAACAAAATATCGCAGTAATTAAGGTCATAATAAATACATTTATTGAATGATCAACTGACATAAAGATAAAAGAATAATGTATTGCCTCTAGGGCACCTACACTAACACAAACCACCCCTTATTTCTTTAAGAAGCTATTTTAATATACAAATCTTCAATAAAACACAGAAAAATCGAACATTACAACATAAATCGATGTATACCAAGATAAATAAATAGGAAAATTAAACTATATAATCGCATACGTAATATATATATAACATAATCAAATATGTGCATCGTGAAAGATATAGAAAGAGGATAGATGATTATGGAGAATTAAGAGATGATAAATGATGATTGAAGAGTTAGTCGAGATACGAACCTCATCTGCAACTTTAGCTTACTCTATTTTAGTTTTACATATTTAGGATTTAGGTTATATTAAATTAATTTTCTTAAGGTTGGGTTGGACATAATTTTCTTTCTTATATTGATAGTTATACTTGAGCCTTTATTTGTTAATAGTTTGCTAAACTATTTAGTACAAAAAGAGTAATGTTTGTGAGTTGCTCGATTTGTACACTAGTGCGACTCGACTCGTTAATGTTTGATAAGCTCTAGTTCGACTCGGTTTACTAATGAGCTCCAGCCCGAATACAACTTTTATGTGATAAAGATGCTCGGCTCGGTTCGTTAAGAAAAATGGTTAAGCTCAACTCATTTTCCTCAAAACTAGACTTGATGACTCAATTCTTTTAAGGCCTTACTAGTATGTACCAATTCTTCGGTCTTGATAGATTTCTTTATAGATATAATATTATTTGATGTCTATAAGTCCTAGTTATTTAAAATTCCTTTATTAACATCAATGTTACACTTTAACTTTAAATATCCCTTGTTCGATTGTGAAGCATTAATAACTATTAAATACCTAGAAAAGAACTCACTTTAATTTTGTGTTACTATTATTATTGATCAAATATATTGACTTCAATTATTCATTTTCGTTCTTTGTATTATAGTATAAGTGATATTTTTTCAAATTATTGTTTCTTCAATGCTAAAAATATTAACAAATTACCATATGATTTTAGGTTACTCATTTAAGATGAATAACATCCTATATATAAATGTTAATTTTGTATGTGACTCACTATTTTTGGACTACTAGATGTTCTTTTCCTCGGAACCCTCAAACCGGATATTAAAAAACTGGTTATATTTGTGTCACAAGATTATTTTCATTACACAAAAGTGTGTAATGAGACAACGTTGCATACACAATCACTTGGGTCAAGATATGTTTATCAACCTCGGGTCGAATAAACGTTGTTAAAACAGTTTAAAAATTAAGAACTTCCTTTTAGTAGCACAATACAAAACTAAGCTTAAAAAAGAATATACTGTGAATATATATTTTTAGTAACAAGATCTATGTTTTAAGTAATATAAATGGAAAAATTATGACTATATCTATATATTCATATTTTAAATATTCAAGAAAGTGTATCCGAAGAAGGAAGAATAAAATATTTCGACCTTAAAAAATACAGATAAAAGAATAAGTAAAAAAAACACATTGTGAACTTTTTTGAGTGGTATATTACTAACCTAGAGTGCTAGCGATCAACTTCTTATTTCTTTTATCACTTTTACGTTGATTAATCAGAATTATGAGTGGATATTTACATGCATAACTTTTAGTAAATTATTAAGATTGATCAATTATTAAGCGTCGTGTAAGAGCTCCCCATCTTTCTGCATTTAATATAGAATGATGTAAATTTATGGAATATTTTTAAACTAGTTTATATTCACATCATTTTTTCCTCTAAAAATGATAAAATCAGATCCTTTCAATATTCATTAATAAATAACAAGACATGATAATATTTTACCATATTTATTTAATGTGCTCGATAAAAACGAATAACTGTTATGTATATATATTTTTTTGAAAAAAAAATTAACATGAAAAGAAATATAACAATCCATATACTAAGTGAACAAGTAGGAAAATACTAAGAAACTTGAACATTTAAAATCAAGATAACATGCATGAAGTAAAAACAAGTATTAACAAAATGGGCTATCGACCTGACACACGAACTAAGAACAAAGGACCATCAGAATTGATGAATGAAAAATTATACATTGCATCTGGAATTAAGAGCCTCGGCTACTGCAGTTGAATAACAAGTGAGAACTATAAATAATTTTTTAAATTTTCGGGTAACATCTCAATCTCGGTCTTCAACAATAAGCATTTGTCTTCTCCCACAACAAGAAACAGGGGCTATAAGTAACCGTTACAAATGAGACTGTCGCACATTGGTTGGTTTTGATTTACATTTTCAACCAAATATAATCGACCAATGTAATTGGTCGACCAATATAATTGGTCGTAATTATGTATATAATCAACCAAGTACCAACCCTCGGTTGGTCGATTTTCTTTTCTTTTCCAACCGACAAAGATAAACAAATGAATCAGTTGAAAGTATTACCAAAATTGACCAATTTTGGTTTATTGTATTTCCTGTAGGTCCCATATTTTAGCCGAGCAGCCATGTGACTGTCCACATCAGATTAATACGACTAGTATCGGTTGAAAAAACATCAGTTGGACATGCATACAATTATAAACTACCTAAATCAATTAGAAATCTAAATTGCCATAAATGACATATTTTAGTTGGAAAAAAGGGTTGTTGGAAAAGTGTGGTACGTGCATTTAATGCACTTATCAATATTTTAATGCAGTGTTGCAACGCTATTGGCCGACGAAGTGACATGTCATGTTAGAGGGCGAAAGAAAGCACCCCAAAACCAATCCGTTAGGGTTAATAATTGGTTTAAGATTTTAAAAGCGACCCATATTAAGTGGACAATAATGGTCTATAACCAATGGACTGAATTTTCTTCTTTTCAAATTTTTTGTTAAATTATATAAAACAGAAAAAATATAATAAAAATAAATATTTATTTTTATTAATTAATGATTTCATCAAATTGTAATAAAACCATTTAAAATATTAAAAAGAACTAAATAAATATTTTCAATATTATTTTTGTTACGAAAGGTCCCAAATGAAATTAAAAGATGATTACAAAGAAATAAATTAAATATTAAAATTATCGACAATAAAATGTCCTATATCTGCGTAAACTAGAGTGTAGTGTTTATATTTAGGGTTATATTTTAGGGGTTAGATCAGGGTTAGAAAATTTGAATACATAAATTATTTTTTAAAACGATCCAACTGTACGAGTATCAAGTTTATTACTAATTATAGTTTTAATTGTTAGTTTTCATAATAAAAAACTTTGGGGGAGGGGGCTTTGAATTTGAATTTGGGGGGAAATTAAACCTTGACGGGGGGATTTGAATTTTTGTAAAAACTTGAATAACCTGCCTACAGAAACAACCACATAAAAAATCAACTAAATTTAGTTGGTTATATTTTAGGCTGTATATTTTACCTTTTCATAAAACTTTGGGGAACGGGAATTTCCATAGAAATTTGAATATTTCGTCATTACAAAGCCAACGACAATAACCAACCGAATTTAGTTGATTTTATTTTAGTCTGAAAAAATTAAATTTTTAATGATATTTTTAAAGGGAAATCCGAATTATCATGAAAATTTGATTTAACCAATAATTACATAACCGACTTTTGAATCATTCGGTTGGATTTTAATTCAACTTGTTATTTAATAGTTAGTCTTTCCCCTTCCCTTTTTGTATATCTTATACTTAATCTATCATATCATTATAATACCCAATTTTTGGTGTAGTCAACTTCACACTCTTCAAATTCAAATGTAATCATATCACGAACTTAATCATGAGTATGTATTTGATGATATCTCTTTTTAATGTATAGACATATAAATTTATAGTTTTTTTTACATATGTGTGTTTGTATTCAAATATCTCAAATATTACATGTATATTCATATGTTAAATAATGCTTTTGGTAAATAGTAGGTAATTGACAAAATCACTTTGTTCTAACGGATGTTGAAGACAATGATGATAAAGAAGAAGATGGCTCACTTGTGAATAAGTTAATGATTTTAAAGATGAAAGACTTCAAATATCTTAAGCCCCCTACCACACTTTTAAATTGTGTTGAATCCACTGATGTACCCTTCCCGTGTTTACCAATATGCAACTTAATGTCCATTGGATTATTCTCTAAACTATAATCAAACAACACGACCTTTTCGAACAGATTTATGGCATACCCAATAGTGTGATAATATTAGAGGGTCACTCATATAAAATAATATAATGATTTGCTATTGAAATTTCATAATAGTTCAAAGACTCGTACATGTAACAAGGAGATCATCTACCTACACTCCAATTATGAAGGTTTAGTTCTCTCCATTTTGTATATACCGCATACTCGTATGGACATTTAGTGAAAGCCCCAATTTTTCGATGTAATTACTGAAAAGAGCATACTAGGCTCGTGGATCCTGATGCAATCTGTACAAAGCTTTTATCAACCTATACACCATTTTTCTTTGCAAATGTCTCTAGTTGGGTTACATAAATTGTATCATGCAATTCTCCGTTCTGGAAATGCGAACTCAACATTCAAATGATGAACCTACCAGCCATTTTTTCGTGCATTCTAGTAACATTCTCACAGTCTCAAGCCTTGTCAGTGGTGGAAGTACCTCATCATAATCCACACCTTGCTTTTCTATGTAACACTTCATGATTAACCTAGCATTGTGCTTAATTTCCCTGTTTGTGTCACTCTTACGCCTAAAACCCCACTTCAAATGCACAGTTTTTCCCTTGTGGCAATTCGACTATGGCCCGTGTGTTAGTTTTTTCAATGGTTTCAATCTCGTTGTTCATGGATTGTTCCCATGTTTTTCTCATTTTCAGCTTCCAACGCGTCCGTTTCATTATAAATATCACTCAGTACAAAAAAATTCTGAGGTTCACTATTGCTATTATTTGATGACTTACTCTGTGCATAATTTTGTGCGCTACTTTCCCTGTCTCATATTTCTCTGTTCGGATTGTATGGCTCCCTGTAATCATGCTAGAAGTTGTTGGTTCCTCCTCGCTTTGATAGCCACCTTGTTCAGCACCTTCATTCGACCGATTTTCCTACCAAAATAAATGAATCATGTGATCTAGAATTCTATGATTCCTGTTCAACAACTCATAGTCGTGGCCTTTTTTCTTCAAATATAATGTCATGTATAGAGCCAAAATTTGGATTATAGGAGCGATACACTTTAGTTCTGTCCTCTCTCCCGATATTAACCACACCAACTTACGGCGATCACTGAGTTTGCTTGTATGCATACTAGGCAGTTTCATTTGGGCCACACAATATTTCACAATAATTTAAGAATTCTTTCGAGTTAAATTATCCACCCCTGTCCATATGAAACACTTCAATTTTTCTTTTGATTCTTTTTCAACCAAGATTCTAAACTTTTTGAATGCATTGAAGGCCTCAATTTTTCCTTTCAACTTTAAAAAAAAACACTAAATAAGTAAAGTCATCAACTAAGAGTAAAAAATACATGTTGGACGCTGTTGTCTATGGTGAAATACGTCTGGAAATATCACCATGAATTAATCCCAACACCTCCAACACCCTCTTAGCTCGATAATCAATATTCTTTGGAATAGAATTTCTGATTTTCTTTGACATTAAACAACCTTCATATAAAGTCTTCAGTTAAAAGAAAATAGGTATGCCATGTGCCATTATGTTGATATTAATTTTATCACTTGAAAGTTAACATGGCCAAACCTTGAGTGCCACACCCAAGTTGATTATTCCCTATTAACTAGTAGACATGAAGGTTTCAAAGTTTCTAGGACAATCTTTTATAGTCTATTTTTAGAGCGTCTACCTTTCATGACTAAGCATTTTTTGCTGTCATACACCCACAAATAAAGCCCTCTAAGTGTGACATCATTCTTTTCCCAGCTAGTTGACCCAAATATATGATATTGCTGCACAAGTTCACGAATATATTAGACCTTATGGATATTCAATTATTCTCCTTTTTTGCATCTAAAACCAACTTTACCCTTACCCTTCATAGCGACACCGAACCTGATTTTCCTGTCACGCTTTCATCTAAACTCTTAAACTTAGACTTGGTACCAGTCGTGTGATTTGATGCTCCATTACCTAAATACAATACTTTTGACTCTCAATTCTTGTTATCATTCTCATTTAATCAACGAGGTTGTACTTCATTCTCATTCATTTAATAATCTTGGTTGTATTTCATACTCATTCACATAAATATTGCCTTTGCTTATTTTCTACACTCAACCACTAAGTGTGTTTTGAAGATAGTGTGTTTATGTGCATGTTTTATCATTTCTCTTAAAACACTTTATCTCTACAAATTAGATTGCTTTCATCACCATATACATTATATTTCAAAAAATATGAAATATCCTAAAACACATTCACCCCCACTATGTTTTATTAATTACCTAATAGATTGGATCGATAAAAAATATTTTTAAAAAATTAAAAACACTAGTTCAGGACTAAACACTAGTTAGGTGTACTAGTCAAACTGATGCTTGAGTTTTAAAATGGCAAACCAAATAAAATTATTTTGATCTAAAATTTTGGTTATATCACTAATATGTATATCTATCGACATCCATAAGGTTGGATCGATGAAAAATATTTTTAAAAAAATCAAAACACGAATTTAGGACCAAACACTATGTGTTAGTCAAACTGATATTTGACTTTTAAAATGGCAAACCAAATCAAATTATTTTGATGTGAAATTTTGGTTATATCACTAATATGTATATCTATCAACATCCACACGGTTTGATCGATGAAAAATATTTAAAAAAAATTGAAACACCAATGCAGGACCAAACACTATGTAGTTGTGTTATGTTCGACTGTTGAAAATGGAAAACCAAATTTGTTTCAATCTGAATTTTCGTTATATCACTAATATATATCTATTGAAATCCATACAGTTGGATTGATGAAAAATATTTTTAAAAAAATCAAAACACCAATTCAGGACTAAACACTAGTTAGCTGTACTAGTCAAACTGATACCTGAATGTTGAAATGTCAAACCATAGAAAATTATTTTGATCTGAAACTGATGTTTGACTTTTCAAATGGAGAATCAAATAAAATTATTTTGACCTAAAACTTTGGTTATATCACTAATATATATATATATATATATATATATATATGTTGACATTTATACAGTTGGATTGATGAAAAATATTTTTTAAAAACTAAAACACCAATTTAGGATTTAACACTAGTTAGCTGTACTAGTCAAACTATTGTTTCACTTTTCAAAACCAAATAAAATTATTTTGATTTAAAACTTTGATTATGATTTGATTTTCTGATTCATATTTAATTATTATACGAATCCAACCGTACAGATATAACAATTTTCAAAAATTAAAGGGTTCTCAGGAAAAAATCAACTAATTTAAATAAGTAAATCTTAGTTAGTTTTACAAAATGGATTTAGGGGTTTGTAACCCTATAATGTTTCTTCTATTTTCTTGATTACTTTTAACCAATAAGATATAATTAAACTTAATAGTAAATTCCACTGCACACTAATACTGGTGGGATTTATGATAAATAATAAAAAACACGATTCTATGTTCTTTTTAAAATAATGGTTAAAATAAGTTTTTGTAAAATTCAAATTCTTGTAAAAAAATCATAATATTAAAATAATTTACCAAAAGTTAGATATCATGGAAATAATTTAAAAAATTTAAATTGGAAAGCACTTAATTAAATTAAGGCCCGACCCATTAAAAAAACCTAGTTAATTACCATTTTCTATACAAGACCATCACAAACAGAAGCAAAAAGCGGTGGCCGCCTGCATCTATATCCACTCACATCTCCGAACCCCCTCACTGTCTCTCAATAACATGAAGTCCTGAACTCAAAACAAACCAAAAATATGTCACTACAGCGAGTCGACCCACATTTCTCTCTCTCCTCATACTTGGACCCCCTGCCTCCACCATCTTCTCCCCCGCTCACCTCACTTTAATAGTCCTCATCCTGTTACATAAATTTATTTCAATTCTTCTCCGAACTCTCGGTCTCTCCGACTTTTTCCAACCCGAAGTCTCTCGGTCGACCCGACACAACTCCTCCACCATCGACGGAGATCGGAGTTCTCGGCGCGTTGGAGCTGTTGTTACACGCGCTGAGGTCGGAGAGTGAGCGAACTCGAAATGACTTGGCGTTGGCGCTTTACAATCTCTCGTTGATAAAGAGTAACCAAGTTAAAATTATTAAACTCAGAGTAGTTACAATTTTGTTAAGTTTGTTAGAGAATGATGATGTGGCGGTGTGAGTTTTACCCGTGTTGTGTAATATGGCCAGGTGTGTGGAGGGAAAGTCAATTATGTTGCATCACAATATGGCGATGAGTTTAGAGATGATGTTGAGGAGAGTTGACTCAGAGTCGACCCGGGATAATTGTTTGGCGGCTTTGTAATATGAGATTTAGTGGTTTAACTTTAGAGTGTGGGGATTTGGAGGTTTTGAGTAGATTTTGAGTGAGGTTTTTGATAAAAAGGTATGTCAACTCGATTGGGAGAGAAAAGGTGAGGATGATGTTGAATGTTTTGAGAGGAAGCTGAGTAGGAGGTGGATTAAAGCTTGATTGTGTCTGCGTGTGTATATTCAAATTCACATATGCCCGGAATATTGGGTTGCCAAAATATGCCCGGAACCTTGGGAAAAGGAAATTTTCCGGTTTCCGATGAGATTTTGTTTAAACATTTTTTATTGAATTCAACCAAAAGCAGTCGAATTTAAAATTGTGTTTTAGACCATATAAGGTCGAATTTAATTTTTGGGCAGGCCTTTTAAATTTTCCAGAAAATTCAAATTTTTGTGCGGGATTTTCAAATTTTAATTAAAAATATAAATTCGACCGCCTTTAGTCGAATTTGGTCGGTCGAATTTAAGCGGCTGTATTTATCCAGTCTCAATTAATCTGTCGAATTTAGTTAAATACGGTCGAACTTCTAAATTCGAATCCCTTTATTACAACCGATTCAAAATCGGTCGAAATTAAGTAAATTCGACCGCGCGCGGTCGAATTAAGCTAAATTCGACTGATTTTTTTGGTCAAATTTAGCCTTTTTTCTTCCAGTGTGATGAGTATACAAAACGTACTGAAAATATCTATTTTTCACAATATCATAGTGGTGAACTAAGTGAAGAAGTGAGCGTTATTTCACCCCAGGTTTTTTCTTCGCAAAAAATAAAAGATAAAAGGGCCCAAATAAAGAATTTTACGAAATAGGAGGATGAGATGCTTATTTCGGCATTCCAAAATTTATCATCCGACCCTATCACTCGAGTTCATCAAACTAATGGAAGCTATTGGGAAAGAGTATATGACTATTTTATTAGGCATGAAGATGTTCAATCTGACTGTACTTAGAACTCGTTGTCTGTTATTGAACTTGAGATTAATAAATTTCATGGATTTTATAACCAAGTAGGTGCACCAAGTGGCTGATCCGAAAGTGATAAGGTAATTTATAATCTTTATTTAGTTTATTATAAACAAGTTTAATGTAATTTTATGGTTGATTTACTTCTTGTAACAACTAAAACAGATCAACCGTGCAAAAGATATGTACAAAACCTTGTACAAAACTAATATTTCGTTAGAGTATTGCTAGAATGTTTAGAGAAACCGAAATGGAATGTATGTTTTGCTACAAAAAATCCAAAAAAATCAAAGGGACAGTACTACAACTTCTTCTCCATGTACTCCTGAATGCGTGGTGTGGGAGAACGAACTTTAAAAACTAGTTGGGAGGAAAGCTGCAAGGGAGATTGAGAAAAAAAGGAAAAGACCAGAAAATAAAATTGATGATGGTGGAGCTGCCATTTTGGAACAAATGAGAGTTGATTAATTTGAATCTAAAAAAGAAAAGAACAAACATTTTCACCATGTTGTGAATCATTATCCATATGTCCTCTACCGCCCGAAGTACAATTTTTGTACTAAATTAAAAAATAACCTTTAATCTTTTACTTGATTGGTTGACTTTAAATTTTTAATATATATTTATCTCTATCTCTCTCTTAATATATATACATATATATATATATATCACAGTTTACCAATTAATTTTAATAATTAGAATAAAACAAAAAAGACGTCAATAATAACAACAACTAAAAAGAAAAAAAGAACTTAAAAATAATATTATCAGTTTGAGTAGTGCTAGAAGTATCAAATTGTATACCAAAATTTGGTTCCAAATTACAGGACATGGTGACTGAGATGATATTATTGGTGGAATTTGTGTGAATGTAGGGGGTCCGCTATTATTAATTGATTTATAGCATGACATGTGACAGTTGAAATCTAGTTTGGTTACCGATTTGGTACCTCTATTTTAATTATTTAATTACAAATTGTCACTTATAATGCTTAACACTTGTGCAATTTTACATTTTTGGATTTTTTTTTACATTTTTAAGTTTTCAAATTAGTATAGTTTCAACAAAATGACAAACTATTACACCTAATAATCATTTACGACATTTATGTGCTTCAAATCACAACCACATACTATCATCTTAAAAAATAAATGATTATTATATTTTTATATTTTATAAGTTGTCAGCCATGGTGAGGGGTATAATGATTCCATTAGGATATAACGACACGTGAGTGGTCTGTGTTAGTTGCAACAGCTAGGTGGTATAACAACACTACCACAACTCGCACATGTAGATCCTTCAAACTCCAAATGAGTAGGATGAGTTTGGTGGTTCTTGTATTACACTTGAAAATGTAGTGTCATGAGCTCGTCACAAACACCTAACAATTAATATCATAACCCAAAGAACTAATAATTTTCTGATTGTGATAAACAGTTAAGATAGACATGGGATATCGAAGGAGGTCACCCCTTAACGTTTTAAGATTCTTTTAGATGAAAAATTGTAGTTAATAAATTTAACTTGCCAGAACTGTTAACCCATATTATTTCCTTGATTCCTATTGCAAAAATTTAGTTTGTAGATGACTAACACCAACTTTATATTAAGATAATCTTTTCGTCGTAAATTGAGATTAAATATTTTTTTATTTAATTTCAATTTAAAATTTTAATAAAAATATTTAACTTACGACAAAATGTTCACATCGTCCCAACTTCAAATGATTTTTATTTTCCCTCCAATTTTTTTTTGGAAAAAAGTTAAATTTCCCTCTTTGATAACTTACGACGAATTTTAATTTCCGTCGTAAATTTGACCATCCAATTTTTTCCGTCGCAAATATTTTGTTGTAAATTTAGATAAAATATTTTTTTGTTCAATTTCAATTTAAAATTTTAATAAAAATAGTTAACTTACGACGAAATGTTTAAATCGTCGCAACTTCAAATAATTTTTATTTTTGTTTAATCGTGTCGTGCATAATTTTATTAATAAAATACTAAACTTACGACGGTTTTGGCTTTCGTCGTAAATAATTACGACCTTTTACTTTTTTCTGTCGTAAATTGGGCGCGCATTTTTTTTCGTCGTAAGTTGGCCGTCGTAATTGGCCTATTTTGTTGTAGTGTAATTAGGATATTTTTCATTCTCAAATCGAGGAGGTTTCTTGACATAAACTTCCTTTTTAAGGAATCCATTTAAGAACACACTCTTTACATCCATTTGGTATAACTTGATTTTATTGTAGCATGCAAATGAAAGTAGTATTCTGATTGATTCCAATCTTGGAACATGAGCATAATTTTAATCAAAATTAATGCCTTCTTATTGATTGTATTCTTGTGCCACCCAAACATCACATTTATCAAATTGATTGAGTTCTTCTAGCATTTCCATGATCCAATTTTAATTATTCAGAGCTTCATTGATATTCTTTGTTTCCTCCCTAGCTTGGAAAAGCTGAAAAAGCACAAATATTTGTTGCACCTTTTCTTATCTTAATTCCTTCTGATCTATCACCAAAATTAATTCTGGAGGATGATTTGTCACTGTCTGAGATGACTTTGGTAGAGAATTTTGAGCTATGACTTCGTCATTTGTTCAAATAGATACTTACCATCAAAATATATTATGAAGCTTCTCAGTAGCTCTATTTCCCCTTGGACCTTTCAAAGTAAGTCTAGATAACTGTTCCAAAGTTTTATCAATAGATGAAGAAGTTCCAGCTTTTTTATCAACTTCTGGAGTTGCATCTTTTGACTTGTCAACTTACTGCGAATCAGTATTCTTCACTGCCAGCTCGCTGCCAGTACCAGTACCTGCAACGTCTTCCTCTTCCCTTGATAGATCATCATTAGACTCTTGAAATGAGACATCAATAGACTCTTTAACAACATTTTTATATATATTATACACTCTATATGCATGACCTGTTAAAGAATAACCTAAAAATGTAACTTCATAAGATTTAGAACCCAATTTTACCCTTCATAGCGACGCCGAACCTGATTTTCCTGTCACGCTTTCATCTAAACTCTTGAACTTAGACTTGGTACAAGTCGTATGATTTGATGCTTCATTACCTAAATACAATACTTTTGACTCTCAATTCTTGTTATCATTCTCATTTAATCAACAAGGTTGTACTTCATTCTCATTCATTTAATAATCTTGGTTGTATTTCGTACTCATTCACATAATTATTGCCTTTGCTTATTTTCTACACTCAACCACTAAGTGAGTTTTGAAGATAGTGTGTTTATGTGCATGTTTTATCATTTCTCTTAAAACACTTTATCTCTACAAATTAGATTGCTTTCTTCACCATATACATTATATTTCAAAAATATGAAATATCCTAAAACACATTCACCCCCACTATATTTTATTAATTACCTAATAGATTGGATCGATAAAAAATATTTTTAAAAAATTAAAAACACTAGTTCAGGACTAAACACTAGTTAGGTGTACTAGTCAAACTGATGCTTGAGTTTTAAAATGGAAAATCAAATAAAATTATTTTGATCTAAAATTTTGGTTATATCACTAATATGTATATCTATTGACATCCATAAGGTTGGATCGATGAAAAATATTTTTAAAAAAAATCAAAACACCAATTTAGGACCAAACACTATGTGATAGTCAAACTGATATTTGACTTTTAAAATGGCAAACCAAATCAAATTATTTTGATGTGAAATTTTCGTTATATCAATAATATGTATATCTATCAACATCCACATGGTTTGATCGATGAAAAATATTTAAAAAAAATTGAAACACCAATGCAGGACCAAACACTATGTAGTTGTATTATGTTTGACTGTTGAAAATGGGAAACCAAATTTGTTTTAATCTGAATTTTCGTTATATCACTAATATATATATCTATTGAAATCCATACAGTTGGATTGATGAAAAATATTTTTAAAAAAATCAAAACACCAATTCAGGACTAAACACTAGTTAGCTGTACTAGTCAAACTGATACCTGATTGTTGAAATGTCAAACCATAGAAAATTATTTTGATCTGAAACTGATGTTTGACTTTTCAAATGGAGAATCAAATAAAATTATTTTGACCTAAAACTTTGGTTATATCACTAATATATATATATATATGTTGACATTTATAGTGTTGGATTGATGAAAAATATTTTTTAAAAACTAAAACACCAATTTAGGATTTAACACTACTTAGCTGTACTAGTCAAACTGTTGTTTCACTTTTCAAAACCAAATAAAATTATTTTGATTTAAAACTTTGATTATGATTTGATTTTCTGATTCATATTTAATTATTATACGAATCCAACCGTACAGATATAACAATTTTCAAAAATTAAAGGGTTCTGAGGAAAAATCAACTAATTTAAATAAGTAAATCTTAGTTAGTTTTACAAAATGGATTTAGGGGTTTGTAACCCTATAATGTTTCTTCTATTTTCTTGATTACTTTTAACCAATAAGATATAATTAAACTTAATAGTAAATTCCACTGCACACTAATACTGGTGGGATTTATGATAAATAATAAAAAACACGATTCTATGTTCTTTTTAAAATAATGGTTAAAATAAGTTTTTGTAAAATTCAAATTCTTGTAAAAAAATCATAATATTAAAATAATTTACCAAAAGTTAGATATCATGGAAATAATTTAAAAAATTTAAATTGGAAAGCACTTAATTAAATTAAGGCCCGACCCATTAAAAAACCTAGTTAATTACCATTTTCTATACAAGACCATCACCAACAGAAGCAAAAAGCGGTGGCCGCCTGCATCTATATCCACTCACATCTCCGAACCCCCTCACTGTCTCTCAATAACATGAAGTCCTGAACTTAAAACAAACCAAAAATATGTCACTACAGCGAGTCGACCCACATTTCTCTCTTTCCTCATACTTGGACCCCCTACCTCCACCATCTTCTCCCCCGCTCACCTCACATTAATAGTCCTCATCCTGTTACCTAAATTTATTTCAATTCTTCTCTGAACTCTCGGTCTCTCCGACTTTTTCCAACCCGAAGTCTCTCGGTCGACCCAACACAACTCCTCCACCATCGACGGAGATCAGAGTTCTCGGCGCGTTGGAGCCTTAAATTAAGATAATCTTTTCGTCGTAAATTGAGATTAAATATTTTTTTATTTAATTTCAATTTAAAATTTTAATAAAAATATTTAACTTACGACGAAATGTTCACATCGTCCCAACTTCAAATGATTTTTATTTTCCCTCCAATTTTTTTTTTGGAAAAAAGTTAAATTTCCCTCTTTGATAACTTACGACGAATTTTAATTTCCGTCGTAAATTTGACCATCCGATTTTTTCCGTCGCAAATATTTTGTTGTAAATTTAGATAAAATATTTTTTTATTCAATTTCAATTTAAAATTTTAATAAAAATAGTTAACTTACGACGAAATGTTTAAATCGTCGCAACTTCAAATAATTTTTATTTTTGTTTAATCGTGTCGTGCATAATTTTATTAATAAAATACTAAACTTACGACGGTTTTGGCTTTCGTCGAAAATAATTACGACCTTTTACTTTTTTCTGTCGTAAATTGGGCGCGCATTTTTTTCTGTCGTAAGTTGGCCGTCGTAATTGGCCTATTTTGTTGTAGTGTAATTAGGATATTTTTCATTCTCAAATTGAGGAGGTTTCTTGACATAAACTTCCTTTTTAAGGAATCCATTTAAGAACACACTCTTTACATCCATTTGGTATAACTTGATTTTATTGTAGCATGCAAATGAAAGTAGTATTCTGATTGATTCCAATCTTGGAACATGAGCATAATTTTAATCAAAATTAATGCCTTCTTATTGATTGTATTCTTGTGCCACCCAAACATCACATTTATCAAATTGATTGAGTTCTTCTAGCATTTCCATGATCCAATTTTAATTATTAAGAGCTTCATTGATATTCTTTGTTTCCTCCCTAGCTTGGAAAAGCTGAAAAAGCACAAATATTTGTTGCACCTTTTCTTATCTTAATTCCTTCTGATCTATCACCAAAATTAATTCTGGAGGATGATTTGTCACTGTCTGAGATGACTTTGGTAGAGAATTTTGAGCTATGACTTCCTCATTTGTTCAAATAGATACTTACCATCAAAATATATTATGAAGCTTCTCAGTAGCTCTATTTCCCCTTGGACCTTTCAAAGTAAGTCTAGATAACTGTTCCAAGTTTTATCAATAGATGAAGAAGTTCCAGCTTTTTATCAACTTCTGGAGTTGCACCTTTTGACTTGTCAACTTACTGCGAATCAGTATTCTTCACTGCCAGCTCGGTGCCAGTACCAGTACCTGCAACGTCTTCCTCTTCCCTTGATAGATCATCATTAGACTCTTGAAATGAGACATCAATAGACTCTTTAACAACATTTTTATATATATTATACACTCTATATGCATGACCTGTTAAAGAATAACCTAAAAATGTAACTTCATAAGATTTAGAACCCAATTTACCATCCCTTTTAGACATTTTAATTATAAAGCACTTTGTACCAAAGATATTGCAGTACCCAATATTAGGTTTCTTTTTCCTCAATTCATATGGAGTCTTGTTGAGTAATGGCCTGATTAGCACTATGTTAAGAACATAACTTGTTGTGTTGACAGCTTTTGCCCAAACAGTCCTTGGCAACTTGCTTTCCTGAAGCAAAGTCCATGATGTTTCTTGCAATGACATGTTCTTATGCTCCACAACTCCTTTTTGTTGTGGTGTACGAGATGCAAAAAATTGATGTGTACTTTTTTTACAGTAAGGATTAAAGTCCTTTTGGAATTAACCACCATGATCACTTCGTAGATCTATAAGTCTTGTTTCATGCTTATTCTAAAGTAACTTGATTAGCTTATAGATCACTTTGTAGATCTATAAGTCCTTTTGGAATAAATGCACAATATTTAGTAGATAATAACAATACCCAAGTATAGCTAGAATAATCATCAACAAGAACAAAATCATACCACCTGCAATACTCTTATAAGCTTCTGGACCAAATAAATCTCTAAAGTTTTAGAATTTGATACCACTTTCTTTACTTTGTGTGATGTTCTGATTTGCTTTTCTAGTTGACAACCAGTACATGTTTCTATCTTAACATACTTTAATTTTGGTAATCCTCAAACTAGCTATTTTATTGATAGCTTGCTAAGTAATTTCATGTGTGCATGTCCAAGTCTTTTTTTGCAAAATTTCTGGACTTATATCAATTGCTTCTAAACAACATGATTGTTCATGTTCTTCAAAATCCAATACATAAATAAAAAAATTCTATACTAGCAACTAGAGGAATTTTATTAGAACCCACAAGTATAATACACTCATGTTGACCAAATCTAATTTATGACCATCATTAAATAATTGACTTATACTAAGCAGATTTTAAGTAAGATCTTTAACATATTGAGCTTTATTTAAAGACACAATACAATTACTAATTTTTCCTTTTCCAAGAATAGAAAGAGTCTTGTTATCATCAATTATGGCACTTCCACCCTTCTTCATCTTTAGACTAAAAAACTGAGATTTGTCTCCACTCATGTGCATTGTTGCACCACCATCCAAAATCCATTAATTTGACTTTAATTTGGCCATGAGACAAACCTACAAAACAAATAAAGATAACTAAACATTTTGGTACCCATTTTAGCTTGGGTCCAGCATGGTTAGTAGATAGAACATATAAAACATTCAAATCATATTTTTTTAGCCTAATTTTAAACATTTTGGGAGTTTGATTCTTTGTTCTGCCGGTCTTGTCAGCTTGCCATTTTGGTTTAACAGCTTGCTCCGGTGAGCTGTCTGTCTATTCCATCTTTTTGACACTGCCTGTTTAACTTTGTATTGCTTAGCTAGATGACCTTTTTTCCCACCTGTGTTGCAACCTTTCCTGGGCAGAACATAGTCACTTGAAATCCCATTTTTGCCTTCATACTTCAGAGAATGATCCTTTGATATAGATGCCATTCCAAGACCACCTTTATCCAATGGAACTCGAGTTTGTTGGACCATAGATTTGAGTACTTCTTTTCCTTGAACAAACTTTCCCCTTTATTTTTGAAGATTCTTGATTTCATCTTCCAGTTCCTTGATCTTCTTAGCTTGTTCTTCTTAGCTTGTTCTTCCTTGAGTTCTTTTGTTCATTCCTACTCATAATTTGTTGGTTGTTTTTTTAAGTTGAGCAATCTGTTCCTTGAGATTTTTATTATTCCAACATTTGATTTGGAATCCATTAGATCTGAAATGACTATTCGAAGATGAATATTTTCTTATTCTAGCTCATAATTCTCATTCTTTAAATTCATAAGCTCAATCATTGATTGAATAGCTTTATCCTGCATGGCTAGTTCATCTAAAGAAAAAATATAATGTACTTTAGAACTAATAGAATTTACCTTGCTACTTGAGTCTAATCCATTGTAATCAGTTTCACATGATTTTTCAAGTCTTACATAATCTAAGTTAACCATCTCTCCACTTGACACGTCATAATTTGAATCTTAATCATCACTTCAAGTCAGAAGTGCTTTAGATTTCCTCTTGTCTCTGAAATCAGCTTCATGTTTAAGCCGTTTTAACTTATTTTTCAGCTTGTAGCAATCTCTTTTGTAGTAAATTTTGTTTCCGCATTCATGACATGTGTCTGCCTTTGAATCTTTCTTTGCACCAAAAGCTTTTCCTTTGTCTCTCCTCATTCTGTTCTTCTTTTAAATCAGTTTCTTGATTTTCCTGGACATGAGAGTCATTTCTTCATCTGACTCTTAGCCCTCATCTGATTTCAGCTTGTTAACAGATGAGTGCAAAGATAAATTATTATTTTCTCAGTTGGTAGTTTGACACGTTCAGATTTGATGGCTTCAATTCTTGACTTAAATTTTTCCAGCTCAGCAAAGATAGTTAGATGATCCATTGTATTAGAATTTATAGCAGATTCCAAAATTGTAGTCTTGGATTGATAGATAAAAGGAACCGAGCTAAATACTATCATGTTGATCTCCTCTTGTGAAATCTTCTTTCCCAATATTTGTAAACCATTTATTGTATTCTGGAACCTTACTTAAGCTTCCTTGATAGTTTCAACATCTTCAAGCTTGAAGTTTCCAATATCATTCAATAGAGCACTAAGTTTAACTTTCCTCAATGCTTTTAATCCTTCATGGTATGTTTCAAGAGCATTTCAAATCTCCTTGACAGTCTTGAAAGATGATAATTTATCATATTCAGCTTAATTTGGACCCATAATAAGCATGCTTCTAGCTTTCCATTGTATCCAATCTTTAATAGCTCGTCAGTAGTAAGTGCATTAACATCTTTGACTCTCCCTTTGTCATCTTTAAACTCATATGGTCCTTTCTGAGCTACTCTTAGAACAAGTGGATCCCTTTATCGATTTCTTCGTCTTCCTCTTCTTCTTTATTTAAATATTCAATCATTTCTTGAGGATCCATTAGGCTTATAGTATGAATAAATGATAACAATGAGAAGAGATTTTGGGAGAGATTTTCAGTGATGATTCAGACTTCTTAAAAAAAGCTTTTAAATATCGAGCGGTTATGAAATATATTTGTGTATGTGACCGTTAGGAATAGAAAATATAATAAAAAGAAACAGAGAGGATGTTGAGGAGGGCTGTTGGTATTGTCTACAATCTTTATACAGACAAACTTATGTAAAGTGTTTGAGATATAAAACTGAGAAAAGAAAGTTGCGTTGTTGTATTACTAAAAGAAACCAACCAGGAAGGTGGTGCAGAAAAAAACAGAAAATATTCCTACTATTACTCCAGTACTGCTACTAATTCAAACGCTTCCTAAAACTACTCAACTACGTGCATGACTAAGTCACAAGACTATATCTGATAAATCTATCTATTATTTATTCAGCAATTAAAATAAAACAAGCCCAGCAGTCTTGATAGCCCAACAGTCTTGATTAAAAGCCCAACATTCACCTCCTTAATCAAAGACTTTTCTTGACTAAATCTTTAACTCCCAGTAACGCTCTCATCTGCTCGAACTTCACCTTCGACATGGCTTTGGTTAAAATATCAGCCTTCTGCTCCTCTGTTCGAACATGCTTAAGGATCACTTCTCCACGCTCAACACAATCTCTAATAAAGTGGTAAAGAATATCAATATGTTTGCTGCGTCCATGAAATACTGGATTCTTTGACAGATCAATTGCAAATTTATTGTCAACGTACAGTTCCACAGGTCCAATGTATGCATCCGAGATTTGATTTAGAACTTTACGCAACCATATGCCTTGACATGCTGCAGCAGTTGCAGCCATAAAATCGGCTTCACACGAAGATAAAGCTACGCATTTTTGTTTATGTGACACCCAGGATATTAAACTTTCATTCAGATAAAATGCTAACCCACCTGTGCTCTTTCTGTCATCCAAGTTGCCAGCTAAATCACTGTCCGAAAACCCTGCTAACAGGTAATTCCCTTTACCTCTCAAGTAAACCAGTCCGAAGTCCAAAGTTCCACGTACGTATCGCATTATACGCATCACTGCATTCAAGTGGAGGATAGTGGGTCTTTCCATGTATCTGCTAACAACACCAACTGAAAATGAAATATCTGGGCGTGTGTGCACCAAATATCTCAGACTACCCACAAGGCTTTTATAATCAGTTGGGTTCACAGCCTTTCCTTTCTCGTCCTTGTGCAACTGGATTTTAGGCTCCATAGGATATTTCACAGAGTTACACTCACACATCCCAGCTTTCTCCAATAATTTTCTCGCATACACAGCCTGCTTCAGTTCTATGTAGTCCTTTCATTGCTCGACCTCAATACCCAGGTAGTATGACAACTTGCCTAAATCAGACATGTCAAACTCTTTAGCCATCTGCTCTTTAAATTTTCCTATATTCGACAGCCTTGTCCCGGTAATTATTAAATCATCCACATAGACACCCACTATCAGAGACTCATATCCTTCTCTACGTGTATAAACCGCATGCTCGTGTTGACATTTAGTAAAACCCAGTCCTTCAACACATCTCCTTAAGTGAGCATACCATGCCCTTGGCGCCTGACACACTCCGTAGAGAGCTTTCTTAAGCATGTACACTTTATGTTCCTCACCAGTTTTTTCGAAACCTTCAGGCTGAAAAACATATACCTCCTCTTGCAAATCGCCATTGAGGAAGGCGGATTTTACATCTAAATGATGGACTTCCCATCCATTTTAAGCTGCAACAGCCAAGATCAACCAGACTGTCTCCAACCGAGTAACCGGGGCAAAAACTTTTTCATAGTCAACCTCTTGTTTTTGTACATAACCTTTTGCTACGAGACGGGCTTTGTACTTGATGACTTCTCCTTCAGTATTTTTCTTTACTTTGAAAACCCACTTTAGCCCAATCGCCCTTTTTCCAACTGGTAGTTCTGTTAGCCTCCAAGTCTGATTTTTTTCTATCGATTATATCTCTTGATTCATTGAAATTTTCCACTCCTTTTCTTTGGGTGCTTCATGGTAGTTTGAGGGCTCTTCCACACTTAGCAGAAGTAAATCATCAGGCAATTCTATCTCTTCTGTTTCATCATAAATTTCTCCCAACAACCTGAATCTTCTCGGTTCAATGCTTTGTGATGAATCTGTTGCTCTGCTTATTTGTTTAGCTGACTGTGAGGACTCTAACAGTCGAGAATTCTCAGGAGTGTATGGAGTCGACTGAAATGAAGATGACTGGGACTCCGGCTCAAGTTCACTAGTTTCTGTCACCCCTGTGCTAATGTTGATCACAGAAAATGTAGGTGCTACAACACCCTTACCCATCTCTGTGTCATTCCATGGCCATCCTTTCAATTCCTCAAATATGACATCCCTGCTTACATGGATTCTCCCTAATTTTGGATCAAATAAACGATATGCCTTGGACCATGGTTCTTTACCGAGGTTCACAACCGGCTTACTCCGGTCAGCCAACTTCTTAACGTAAACAGCAGGAATTTTCATATGTGACATACACCCAAAATTTTTAACATGATCAATGTTTGGTTTGTTACCTGACCAAGCCTCGTAGGGTGTTTTTCCAGTTAGAGCTCTAGTGGGTAATCGGTTCAACAAGTAAACAGCGTGCCTTACTGCTTCACCCCAAAATTTTGATGGCATTTCCCTTTCTTTCAACAAGCTCCTTGTCATCTCAACCACGGTTCTATTCCGACGTTCAACCACCCCATTTTGCTGCGGGGAATATGGTGCCGTGAGATGTCTCATGATGCCTGCTTCATCACAAAATTCATTAAATTTTGCTTAGCAAAACTCCCCACTTCTGTCTGTCCTCAAGATTTTTATTTTTTCTTCACGACCATTTTGAACCAGAGCTTTGAACTTTCTGAAAGAATCCAAAGCCTCATCCTTTGTTTTCAACATGTACACCCACATAACTCTACTGAAATCATCAATTAGCAGCATGAAGTAGTGACAGCCACCTGGTGTTGGCGGTGAAATGGGACCACACAAGTCACCATGGATGAGCTCCAGAATTTTGCTTGCAGTGAACGTCGTTTTTGAAGGAAATGATTTTATGGTCTGTTTAGATACCAGACAACCCTGGCACACATCTTTTGGTTGTACCATTTTTGGCAAACCATACACCATATCATTTTCTGACATAATTAACATAGCCTTAAAATTAACGTGGCCCAGTCTGGTGTGCCACAACCGAGTTGTTTCCTCAGCTCTTGACAACAAGCAAACACCTCCTGTATCCTCAATAATTATTTTATAGAGTCTGTTTGGAGATCGACGTACCTTCATCACCAGCTTTCCAGACGTGTCATAAACCCACAAGAATTCAGCTTTCATAATTACTTTGTTCCCCTCTTCTGACAGTTGACCCAAAGATATGATATTACTACAAAGAGTTGGGATAAAATATACCTCTTTCAACAACCTCTATTCTCCATTCTTGCATTTAAAAACTATCGATCCCTTTCCCTTTATGCTGACTGTTGATCCACCTCCGAAACGAACCTGCTCAGCTACATTTCCATCTAGTTCCTTGAATTTAGATCGATCCTCAGTCATATGGTTGCTTGCCCCGTTATCAAGATACCAAAATTTGCTCTGTATTTTTCTGTCACCATCTGTACTTAGCTTAGGAACAACTCCTCCCTCGTTCAGTAAGACAAGCTCACCGTCACTTGTATTCTTTTCAGACAACAGAAGTGCTGGCTCGTCATCAACTATCTGTGTCAAATTTGCCTCTTATTTTTTCTCTTTTTCTCGCCTTGGTTTTCTGCATTCTGATGCGTAATGACCGTAAATGCCACAATTATAGCATTTCAGCTTACTCCTATCACGTCTTGAGCCATTTTCACGACCTTCATCTTCGGCTTGGCCCTGTTTTCCTTTGTCTGTACTGTGGCTTTTGGCAAAACCTTTTCCTTTACCACGACTCCCACCTCCAGAACGATACTTTTCAAGGCCACCCTTATTCGATCTTTTCTACCACTCCTCCTGAGTTAACAGAAGTTGACCTCCAGTGCTTTCTGCCTGTCCACGCAACCTTTCATCATGGGCCTTCAGTCGACCCACCACCTCATCTACCGTCATCTCTTTCATATTTCCAAATTGCTCTATGGTTGAAGCAATCTGCAAATATCTTGAAGGAACTGCACGAAGCAATTTCTTCACGACGTTGGATTCCTTCATCTTTTCTCCTAGAACACGGATATTTGTTACTATACCATACAACTTCATACAAAAGTCGTCAAGCTGGTCCGTTTCCCTCATGCTCATCGTCTCAAACTCCGTCTTTAACGTCTGTACTTTTGCCTTTTGTACACGGTCAGCGCCTATGCACATTGTCTTGATCGCATCCCATGCCTTCTTGGCGGATGTCTTCTCAACAATGGATAGCAATACCTCCTCTAGTATGCTCTGGTAGATAGTAGCTAATGCTATTTTACCCATCCTTGCTTCTACAGCTACCTTTGGGTCATCTAGGTCTATAGCATCCCACACTCCTTGTGCTTGCATATAGACTTTTAGCTTCAGTGACCATTACGTGTAGTTGTTTTTCGCCAACATAGGATAACTCAAACCAATAGTGCCTTCTTTGTGCTTCCGCGTCTCCATTACAACTGATGTCTTAGTCATGTACTTGGGCATCCACTTGGGCATCTACAATCTTTATACAGACGGACTTATGTAAAGTGTTTGAGATATAAAACTGAGAAAAGAAAGTTGCGTTGTTGTATTACTAAAAGAAACTGCAATACATAAATAATAGAAACCAACCAGGAAGGTGGTGCAGAAAAAAACTGAAAACATTCCTACTATTACTCCAGTACTGCTACTAATTCAAACGCTTCCTAAAACTACTCAACTACGTGCATGACTAAGTCACAAGACTATATCTGATAAATGTATCTATTATTTATTCAGCAATTAAAATAAAACAAGCCCAGCAGTCTTGACAGCCCAACAGTCTTGATTAAAAGCCCAACACTTGGGGGCCAAATATTATCTTAAGAGCCCCTTAAGTAGAAGTTTTTAAAAGGAGCCTTGCAAGTAGCTCTTATAGTTTTCTAATAGCGATAGTCTGCATGGACATTTAATACTTTTCTTTCGGTTTTCTCCTAATAGTTGTATGTGCTTGGTGATAAAAAATATAATTAGATTGAGTAATAATTATACGGGTGAAAAATTATTATCATAATTGATTTGGATAAAAATTATATTTAGAAAATTATTATAAATATTATGTGTTTGTCACAAAGTTGGAGATTGGACATCAAGAAAGGAAGTTTGTATAATAAGTATGGGAAGAATTTTAGAACAAGTATGCTATGTTTTGGTGGGTAAGTTATGGGTGGGTGTATACATTACCATTTAAGTTTGATGGGTATATATACATTATCATATGTTTAACTTTAGTCACATCACTCTAATTTATGTACTATCGGATTGCTTGAGATGTATGTACATCCATTTCTCTTTAATCTTAATTTTTCTGTCGGGGTTACACTGGCCTCTTGAAAATAAAAACAAAAACAGTTTTTGTCAACATTCTCCTTTGGTTCCACTATATTTTACTTTTTCATTTCGAATTTTAAAGGTAGTTGGTAATTCATTTGCTTTATACTACATTATATCAAAAACTCCAATGTTTTGTGATAATATTTTCATAGCAGGTTATCAAAGTCCACTTGGTTAAGTTCTAATGAGAAGCATCTAAATTTGAAATAAGCAATTTATCAGCTATCCATATTTTATTTACATATTGGCACATACAACAAGAACATTATTTTAGCATTTATTTTGAAAGGTTATAAGATGCCGACATTCATGTGCACAAAGAGAAAATTTACATGGTTTATAAATGGTTAAAGGAGAAAATAAAAATATTTAGGTAGGTGCTATTTAAAGAATATCATTGGGAAAGATTTATTTGGATTACTTTTAAAATATAGTGATTAGATTTATATTTGTTGAGTAAAGTTCTATGGAGTCCACCTTTTAATTGGAGTCCTCGGAGTCCTCGGAGTCCATTTTGCAAATAAAATATCTTCTAAAACGTGTTATCTTGCAAAACATGTTTCACAAATATCATTATTTCAATAAAATCATGCAAATCTCATATATTTACAAGTACAATATGTATGTTCTGCAACATGAAAATTTATGTTCTGCAAACTAAGCATGTTTTGTAGAATAATATATTTTGAAACGTTCTACTTGTAAAATCTATGTCATCTGCAAGATTTTCAATAAAATTGTGATATTTGTAGAATATCATTCGAAAAATAATACGTTTTGCAGCAGTTTAAGCTATATTTTACTTGCAGAACATATGTGGACTCCAAGGACTCCAATGAAACACGGACTCCATAGAACCTAACCCCCAAAACATAACATACTTATTCTAAAATTCTTCCCATACTTATTATACAAACTTCCTTTCTTGATGTCCAATCTCCAACTTTGTGACAAACACATAACATTTATTATAATTTTCTAAATATAATTATTATCCAAATCAATTATGATAATAATTTTTCACCCGTATAATTATTACTCACTCTAATTATGTCTTTTATCACCAACCACATACAACTATTAGGAGAAAACCGAAAGAAAAGTATTAAATGTCCATGCAGACTATCACTATTAGGAAACTATAAGAGCTACTTGCAAGGCTCCTTTTAAAAACTTCTACTTAAGGGGCTCTTAAGATAATATTTGGCCCCCAACAGCCCTCCTCAACATCCTCTCTGTTTCTTTTTATTATATTTTCTATTCCTAGCGGTCACATACACAAATATATTTCATAACCGCTCGATATTTAAAAGCTTTTTTTAAGAAGTCTGAATCATCACTGAAAATCTCTCCCAAAATCTCTTCTCATTGTTATCATTTATTCATACTATAAGCCTAATGGATCCTCAAGAAATGATTGAATATTTAAATAAAGAAGAAGAGGAAGACGAAGAAATCGATAAAGGGATCCACTTGTTCTAAGAGTAGTTCAGAAAGGACCATATGAGTTTAAAGATGACAGAGGGAGAGTCAAAGATGTTGATGCACTTACTACTGACGAGCTATTAAAGATTGGATACAATGGAAAGCTAGAAGCATGCTTATTATGGGTCCAAATTAAGCTGAATATGATAAATTATCATCTTTCAAGACTGTCAAGGAGATTTGAAATGCTCTTGAAACATACCATGAAGGATTAAAAGCATTGAGGAAAGTTAAACTTAGTGCTCTATTGAATGATCTTGGAAACTTCAAGCTTGAAGATGTTGAAACTATCAAGGAAGCTTAAGTAAGGTTCCAGAATACAATAAATGGTTTACAAATATTGGGAAAGAAGATTTCACAAGAGGAGATCAACATGATAGTATTTAGCTCGGTTCCCTTTATCTATCAATCCAAGACTACAATTTTAGAATATGCTATAAATTCTAATATAATGGATCATCTAACTATCTTTGCTGAGCTGGAAAAATTTAAGTCAAGAATTGAAGCCATCAAATCTGAACGTGTCAAACTACCAACTGTAAAAATAATAATTTATCTTTGCACTCGTCTGTTAACAAGCTGAAATCAGATGAGGGCTAAGAGTCAGATGAAGAAATGACTCTCATGTCGAGGAAAATCAAGAAATTGATTGAAAAGAAGAACAGAATGAGGAGACACAAAGGAAAAGCTTTTGGTGTAAAGAACGATTCAAAGGCAGACACATGTCATGAATGCGGAAACAAAATTTACTTCAAAAGTGATTGCTACAAGCTAAAAAATAAGTTAAAACGGCCCAAACATGAAGCTGATTTCAGAGACAAGAGGAAATCTAAAGCACTTCTGACTTGAAGTGATGATTAAGATTCAAATTATGATGAGTCAAGTGGAGAGATGGTTAACTTAGATTATGTAAGACTTGAAAAATCATGTGAAACTGATTACAATGGATTAGACTCAAGTACCGAGGTAAATTCTATTAGTTCTAAAGTACATTATATTTTTTCTTTAGACGAACTAGCCATGCAGGATAAAGCTATTCAATCAATGATTGAGCTTATGAATTTAAAGAATGAGAATTATGAGCTAGAATAAGAAAATATTCATCTTTGAATAGTCATTTTAGATCTAATGGATTCCAAATCAAATGTTGGAATAATAAAAAATCTCAAGGAACAAATTGCTCAACTTAAAAAAACAACCAACAAATTATGAGTAGGAATGAACAAAAGAACTCAAGGAAGAATAAGCTAAGAAGAATAAGCTAAGAAGATCAAGGAACTAGAAGATGAAATCAAGAATCTTCAAAAATAAAGGGGAAAGTTTGTTCAAGGAAAAGAAGTACTCAAATCTATGATCCAACAAACTCGAGTTCCATTGGATAAAGGTGGTCTTGGAATGGCATCTACATCAAAGGATCATTCTCTGAAGTATGAAGGCAAAAATGGGATTTGAAGTGACTATGTTCTGCCCAGGAAAGGTTGCAACACAGGTGGGAAAAAAGGTCATCTAGCTAAGCAATACAAAGTTAAACGGGCAGTGTCAAAAAGATGGAATAGACAGACAGCTCACCGGAGCAAGCTGTTAAACGAAAATGGCAAGCTGACAAGACCGGCAGAACAAAGAATCAGACTCCCAAAATGTTTAAAATTAGGCTAAAAAAATATGATTTGAATGTTTTATATGTTCTATCTACTAACCATGCTGGACCCAAGCTAAAATGGGTACCAAAATGTTTAGTTATCTTTATTTGTTTTATAGGTTTGTCTTGTGGCCAAATTAAAGTCAAATTAATGGATTTTGGATGGTGGTGCAACAATGCACATGAGTGGAGACAAATCTCAGTTTCTTAGTCTAAAGATGAAGAAGGGTGGAAGTGTCATAATTGATAATAACAAGACTCTTTCTATTCTTGGAAAAGGAAAAATTAGTAATTGTATTGTGTCTTTAAATAAAGCTCAATATGTTAAATATCTTACTTAAAATCTGCTTAGTATAAGTCAATTATTTAATGATGGTCATAAATTAGATTTGGTCAACATGAGTGTATTATACTTGTGGGTTCTAATAAAATTCCTCTAGTTGCTAGTATAGAAATTTTTTATATATGTATTGGATTTTGAAGAACAGGAACAATCATGTTGTTTAGAAGCAATTGGTATAAGTCTAGAAATTTTGCATAAAAGGCTTGGACATGCACACATGAAATTACTTAGCAAGCTATCAATAAAATAGCTAGTTCGAGGATTACCAAAATTGAAGTATGTTAAGATGGAAACATGTACTGCTTGTCAACTAGAAAAGTAAATCAGAACATCACACAAAGTCAAGAAAGTGGTATCAACTTCTAAACCTTTAGAGATTTATTTGGTCTAGAAGCTTATAACAGTATTGCAGGTGGTATGCTTTTGTTCTTGTTGATGATTATTCTAGCTATACTTGGGTATTGTTTTTATCTAAAAAATATTGTGCATTTATTCCAAAAGGACTTATAGATCTACGAAGTGATCTATAAGCTAATCAAGTTACTTTAGAATAAGCTTGAAACAAGACTTATAGATCTACGAAGTGATCATGGTGGTTAATTCCAAAAGGACTTTATTCCTTACTGTAAAAAAAGTACACATCAATTTTTTGCATCTCGTACACCACAACAAAAAGGAGTTGTGGAGCATAAGAACATGTCATTGCAAGAAACAGCATAGACTTTGCTTCAGGAAAGCAAGTTGCCAAGGACTGTTTGGGCAAAAGCTGTCAACACAACAAGTTATGTTCTTAACATAGTGCTAATCAGGCCATTACTCAACAAGACTCCATATGAATTGAGGAAGAAGAAACCTAATATTGGGTACTGCAATATCTTTGGTACAAAGTGCTTTATAATTAAAATGTCTGAAAGGGATGGTAAATTGGGTTCTAAATCTTATGAAGTTACATTTTTAGGTTATTCTTTAACATGTCATGCATATAGAGTGTATAATATATATATATAAATGTTGTTAAAGAGTCTATTGATGTCTCATTTCAAGAGTTTAATGATGATCTATCAAGGGAAGAGGAAGACGTTGCAAGTACTGGTACTGGAAGCGAGCTGGCAGTGAAGAATACTGATTCGCAGTAAGTTGACAAGTCAAAAGATGCAACTCCAGAAGTTGATAAAAAAGATGGAACTTCTTCATCTATTGATAAAACTTTGGAACAGTTATCTAGACTTACTTTGAAAGGTCCAAGGGAAAAGAGCGAC